>NW_027508845.1:0-27070 GCF_051911475.1 Siphateles boraxobius
GTCCCTTGTCTCGTTGATTGACTGCTACACTGATCTAACCGGACTGATACAACACGACACTTGAGATTGATCACGACACCGGTCATCATCCAATCACAGTCCACGCTCACACGCATCAGACCATACAGTAACAAACTCTAAATTTAATTCAAATAAAAATTATTTTGGGAGAAATCATTGTTTGATTTGCGAACAGAATCCTCTGCCGTCTGGTCGCTTCCGGTTCGATCCGGACTCGCGCTAATGGCAGATCCCTCTCACTGTCCGCGTTTTGATCTCGGAAGTCCAGTTTTGTCGAATTCAAACAACGTGATTATTGTTCATGAGTCCAACCTCCAGCCACAAGAAAACATGCGGTCTATAATAAACTCTGTGATTCGCTGCTCAAGAAACACTTCTGATTGTTATCAGTGTTTAAAGAGGTGGTATAACGTCCTTTTTCACAAGATGTAAAAAAAGTCTTTGATGTCCCCATAGTGTGTGTGTGTGACGTTTCAGCTCAAAATACCCCACCGATATTTTTATAAAGCAGACCCTCACTTTTTGAGGGTCTGTAAAAATGCTTCGTTTCGTGTCTGTCCCTTTAAATGCAAAAGAGCTGCTGTTCCAGGCACAGGGGGCGGAGCTTCAAGAGCTTGTGTGTGTGTTTGTGTGAGTGTGTGTGTGTGTGTTAGCAGCTCCGATTACCTCACACACACGTACTAAATGTCAGAAACTGTCCTTTTATGTTTAAAATGGAGTCAGACAGAGATGGAGAGACTCAAGAAGAAGTGACAACATGTAGAAGACATGTCTTCAAGTCTTTATTAGCATATTCTGTCATGATAATCTATAAATCGCTGGTGTGGAACTGTTGTAAGATGCCTACAGTGACATGATGTTGCATTTGTGTTGCGAACTGTATTGCATGTGTAGAGACGGATGACAGCTTTAGCTTGAACTCACAGATGTGCTCGACTACTGCAACTCTTCCGCTTCTCAACATGGACTGTGTGTTCAGGAGGCGGGGCTTATGTAAATTTTAGGGTTGGTGATGTCACTAATGGAATGTTGTGTAGTTCCTATCAGCCGTTTGTTGTAGTCCTTAAAAAGCGATTTCTGCCAAAGCAAATCTCTCCCTTTGCTTTGAACTGTGAATATGTTACAAAAGCTTTCTATGTCAGATCCATGCTGTCCTGAATGATGGTTTGGTGTAATGTGACTATCTCAGAGTTTAGTCTGAGAACCGTTTAAACACATACTTAACTCCAGACACTGGCATGCACTGTGAGGTACAGTACACATATTTTGAGTGTCCATTATTTTGCTATAGAGAACCACGATTGTCCCGTATTTTCCTCTTCTGAAGTTGGCAGCACTAACTGCATTCGAGGTATAAATCTGATCCGTTCACTGAGACTTGAACCCATGACCACAGTGTTGCTGGTGTAATTGTTTGAGCTTCAGGAAATCTGTCAATCATGCAAAAGATTGGGTTTATTGAACACCTGCAAGATGTTGCATCTGGCAAGAACAGCAAATGCATTTGTGTGTGTTTTGCAGGGTTCCTACGCAGTTCGGAAAAGTATGGAATTAGATTTGAGTAATTCGAGTATGGAAACATATTTGCATTTCCACACTATTGCCCCTATTTAGTTTTCTATAATAGGAAATCTAATGAATTTAAAAGAGTTTAATGAAAATAAATGTATCATACAAGAAGTGTGTTTTCATGGCAGCTGTTTAGTGATTGTCAAACACAACTGAATTATTGCGGCAGGTTATAAGCGTTGTGAGTTTCTTCTCATGATATTCTTAGCACCGTATTACAGAGCCTCTAAAAGGAAAAAAATATACAGACTTTCGTATGTGCACGAGAAACCATTAAACTCAGCATAGACACTATTATGCCATCGGCTCATTTCATGTCATGTTTCTCCACCGCCACAGAGGATGCATTAAACTGGACATTAGGCCTTGATATTAGAGGTACTACCCCGAAAGCCAATCTTGAGCAAATAGGCCTAGATTTATATTAATTCATGTGCATCAATGCTCTTTTTCTTCATAGTAAGATGACAGGGACACACAAAGGCGATAGGTTATAGCATATATATATAAAACTAGAAATTGTAACGCGTAAGCATGCAAAAAAACGCCTGTGCGTTCACGAGTCCACACGTTCATGACATCAGATGTAGTATTTTATGTGATATAGTAATGTGTCCGCACCTCAAGCAGCCTTGAGGTGATGGGGTGATGGAGGGATGCTGTGAAACTGTCATGAAACCGAGGATATACCGGCTTCCTCTTGTGCTGATTGGTTGAGTACCTGAACGTGCTTCTCCCGAAACTTTGTTGCATAAAACTTCATGATGTGAATAGTTTCTCGAGGGCATGAACAAGTTTCTTGTGTGCATGCAATCGTCTATATATACACACTTCTGTACATGTCTCTCGTTGTGTACACAAAAATCTTTACAATTAATGGCGGAATTAATGTTGGGAAATGTGAGCTGATATTTTCTACTGATACACTACAGCAAAACATATAAATAACTGGCTTAAAACCACTTTGTGGGGTGAAATACTAATGTGCCTAAGACTTCTGCACAGTACTGTATAAGTACAGACTTTTGCATTACATGCACACGAGAAACGTTTTCGTGCCCTCGAGAAACTATTCACATGGGCACAGGGATTTTTTTGCATGCTTATGCATTACAATTTCTAGTTTTATATATGCTATAACCTATGTCTACTGACACTTCAGCAAAATATATAAATAACTGGCTTTAAAACATTTTTTGGAGGGCTGAAAATGCTATTTTTTTTCTTTTGGAGGTCTCTTACAAAAAACACTTTAATTTCCTCATGATAGACATTGCACATCACCAGATTATTCAGTGATTCTCAAACACAGGTCTGATGATTCAGTCCCTCGTTGTCGCGTGCCTACTCTGCTCTGATTGGCCAGATGGACCAGTCTGCTGTGATTGGTCTACTCTGCTCTGATTGGCCAGATGGACCAGTCTGTTGTGATTGGTCAGATGACTCAGTCTGATGTGATTGGTCTACTCTGCTCTGATTGGCCAGACGGACCAGTCTGCTGTGATTGGTCTACTCTGCTCTGATTGGCCATATGGACCAGTCTGCTGTGATTGGTCTACTCTGCTCTGATTGGCCATATGGACCAGTCTGCTGTGATTGGTCTACTCTGCTCTGATTGGCCAGACGGACCAGTCTGCTGTGATTGGTCTACTCTGCTCTGATTGGCCAGATGGACCAGTCTGCTGTGATTGGTCTACTCTGCTCTGATTGGCCAGATGGACCAGTGTGCTGTGATTGGTCTACTCTGCTCTGATTGGCCAGACGGACCAGTCTGCTGTGATTGGTCTACTCTGCTCTGATTGGCCAGACGGACCAGTCTGCTGTGATTGGTCTACTCTGCTCTGATTGGCCAGATGGACCAGTCTGCTGTGATTGGTCTACTCTGCTCTGATTGGCCAGACGGACCAGTCTGCTGTGATTGGTCTACTCTGCTCTGATTGGCCAGACGGACCAGTCTGCTGTGATTGGTCTACTCTGCTCTGATTGGCCAGACGGACCAGTCTGCTGTGATTGGTCTACTCTGCTCTGATTGGCCAGATGGACCAGTCTGCTGTGATTGGTCTTCCACTTACAGTGCTTGTCGGAAGCTAAACGCATATTAAGGTGGGCATTAGGCAAATGTGTTACCCAGTGACGTGTAGCCGGCACGGAAGTGGGATTCGAATTCCTGACGACTCGTTTAGGCTCTTAGAAACAATAACTTTATCGCATGCTCTTTCGTCTTCATAACTTTGCAGATAGCTGCATTACACATTGCATGAAAGGGAATATTAAAAAAAGCATAATAAGGGAACTTTGAATATAGGCTGAAAATCTACAGAGAGGTTTGGAAATTTTGAAATGGATAATGTGTAGGAACCCTGGTTTTGTCTTGTGTCTCTAAAAGTATCAGTTATTTATCTGTTTATCTATTATTATTATCATTATATTATTTATTGATAAAGATATACAGCATCTTTAAGTGAGTTAGGCTCTATGTTTCCATCCAAAGATGTGAGTTTAACATGCATTTATCTTCACATTCACTTGATCTCAACACTTCTGTGGATGCAAGATTATAGCATTTCACGCTTTGTTGTTGTTGTTGTTATTATTATTCCCACTCTAAGTTATTGAGCCTGAGGAATCTCAGACAGCAGAGCCTCAGTTGATGAGCAAATACTCTGATTATGGTCAAAATTGGAATATGGCATAACACATCTGTGAATAAAGCAGATCTGAGTGTTTAACGAAACATAAGATCTGCTTACATGTGTAAACATCACAATAAAGCATAGACATATTGATAATTATATAGAATAAGTAAGAAGTAGTGAGATCCAGCTGTGGCTCCTATTCTATGAAGCGTGGTTAATCTAGACCTGTCAATCAGAGCGATCGTCCAATCCAAGCCCACTCCAGCTGTAAGAGAGCGTCTGATTGGTCTACATATCGTCCTTTCCCACCACACCTGGGATCCAGTTTACATTGGTTGAACTTGTAAATGACGTTGGAAAACAGTGGGTGATGATGCGACAGGATCAGATCCCGGAAGTCCTCTAGCTTTAGCGAAGCACCTTGTCAACAGCCGCATTTCCATTACACTGCAAATTGCACAAATTGAAAATGCGAATGGAAAATACGCCCAATGGAAACACGTCAATTTCGCAAAAACTCCCATTTATCGCAAAGAGGTTTCTACGCTCGCATGAGGTGGTTTTCCTGCCAATTCGAAATAGAAATATTTTGCAAACCCGCAATGGAAACAGGTTTTGCACATTTACAGGTCACCTGATGTAGATGAGGCAGTGCGTTTGGAACAGAATACGAGACTGAGTACTTTATTAAACTCATAAAAGACAAAAAAATTACAGGAATACTGGATTCTAAACCTCTAATAAATGCCACAATCAAGACCTCGAAGCAGATATGAGGGAGAAACACCCAGAAACTCCTCATATGTGCCGCTCTCAGGTATAAGGGTTTTTCCTTTTTTCCTTGATTTCCTTGATTTCCATTAATGATTGGATAACACACATACGTCTCCTTTGATTATTAATAATGGCCAGTGCGGTGGCTGAGATATACCTACATAAACCTACCAACGTCCGTTGCCATGATTTTTGGAAGGACTTATCGCGAGAGGAAAATAAGAAGTTTTAGAACTTCCGTTTTTAATGGAAACGCCGTCATTTCGCTTTGGTTTTTTGTCGAAAACTTTGAAAAAAACCGCAAAAGTTTTGCGCAAATCTGTAATGGAAACGCGCCTAATGTCAGCCTGAGAGGATTTTCTCCACTTCTCCTCGTGTTCTGTTGTGTGTGGCTCGTTTGAATCAGACAACCTGCTCTAAATGAAGATGTGGGATTTACTCTGGAGCTACTTCTAATGTTGCGTGAAGTTACACAGCAGAACGTGGAGCAAAAGCCTCTTCTGTATACCGTTTACATGTGCATTAGCGTTAGCGGCGACTTTTTACGGTTTTACTTCATCAAATTGTGATCAGTTGGTGAGATCGGCGAAATTCAGTGAGTATCGATCGAGTCAAAGAATGTGATAATCGACCGATACCGATCGGAGCATCCCTAAAAACTGGAAGCTGCTGCAAATGAGTAGCGTCTCAGACCGAAACACAATAAACGCTGGTGTTTGCGAACGCTATCGAGTGAGACGCTTCTGAAGGGGATCATACGAAACCATGATGTTTCCCATCGAGAACTGGTCACGTGTTTCTCAGAAACGATGTTTAAGAAAGCTCGTCCAGCCAAACACGCGCATCGAGGGATTTATTCAGTAATGTGTTTGCATCATATTTTATGAGCATGTCTGCCTCAATTGAGCACGGACGTTTTTTCATGTGCATCTTGGTGTTCCCATCCAGCTATTTTCTTTAATGCGTTATCCCAAAACGAGCAGAAAAACAGTCGGATGAAGTATCGAGAGAGCAGAGCAACGGGTCATGTGTCTGGTGCTGCATCATGGTTGATAAGCACGTCTCATGATGTTTGATATTTCTGAACACTTATCTCTGTAGAGGACCTTAGTGAGACCCGTTGTTCCTGCTGATTTCAGTCCCGGATTGAAGTACTGATGGTGTCTGTGTTGATCTGTGTGTTTGTTTGGACAGGGGAAGTGCTGTTAGCGGGTATAAAGGGTTATAACCTTAAAGTTATAAAAATTCTTCCAGTAACAGTAATGGAAAGTTTGTTCAAAGTTATCTGGTTTTTAATAATGTTCTCAAAACGTTAGCACAAAATCATTATTCATACATCGTTGATGGCATGTTGTTTGTTTTTAAATGTTGCTGCTTGTTTCAGAACATTCTAAAGTAACATTCGCATAATGTTTGAAGAATGATGGAATGGAATGTTCATTTAATGTTTTTATTACCAAGCAAAAACACTTTTAAAACGTTTCAAACTGGTCGCTTTGAACCTGAAGAGAATAACGTTTTTTTACAACCTCAATGGGAACCCAGTAAACGCAGTGTGCATTTACCGCTACATCTTAACATATTTACTGATGAGTTTGACTGGTGCAGGATGATGATGCGGCGCGATCAATATAATATCTGGGGAAATAAATGAAAACATATGCAGATTTAGTTGTGATTGCACAAAACTGAGAAACGATTGGGCTAAAATGATGAGTATATCATTAATGTAAAATGACAAATCAGAGATTCTATGTAAATGTTTGCATTGTTGCAATTTATTAAGATATTTGAATAATGACCAATGAATAAGCGAATCCCAGTGAGTCTGAGCGCTGTCATTCCCCAAAACATCTGCTTATTAAACCCTCAAACTGTTTATCCTTCAGACGAAATATGTAAATGTTAGCATATGTGTTTTATTGATCAGTGTAGTGTAGATTAAAGCATATGACCTCACACGTCCCATATTGACCCTACACAGCCATCAACATAGTCAAAACAAAAATTATATTTAGACACCTGATATAAATTTTTATATTTTTTTACTAGTGTTTGCAGGACAATATAGTTCATTTATGTAAGTGAGGAGAGCAAAATAAAGTAAACTGTGACATATTATACCCATAATTTCTTCATACAGTGACTACCAGTAAAATTTGGGACCGAAAATGAATCGGACACTTTGAGCTGATCATGTTTTTCTTTAATTGTTGATGCAAAATTTTTCCAGCACAGACTGAACAGAATGAAGCATTGCTTGGTGATTGGTTGAGCTAAACTGGTATTATCTAGTTGTGTAGTTAAATTTAACAGCTGACAGATATTCAACATAATTCAAGTGTGAGAGTCTAACAGAAGGACGGACAAAACCAGTCAAATATCAACTGATTTCATAACTCTTGTCATATTTTATTACCATTTTCTAAACTACGGCGGATAAACTGTGATAATGTGAGGAATGTTGAAGGTGTCTGAATAAAGTTTGGTTTGACTGTAAATGTTTGCATTGTGACAATATATTAGGATATTTGAATAATGACAGATGAATAAGTGAATCGCAGTCAGTGTTCAGGAGCTGCAGAACTCCTGCTTATTAAACCCTCAAACGGCTTATCCTTCAGATCAAATATGTAAATAGTGTGCATGTGTGTTATTTGATGGCGCTATTGATGAGTGTAGTCTAGATTAAATCACACGACCCACCCTGACTCTAGATCAGCCATCATCCTCTCACACACACTCTGGTGTGCCGTGTGACTGAGCTCTGGAGTGTTTGTGGGTCCACTAGATGAGATCGCTCTGTTAGTGTCGCAGCGACCGAGTGTCCCGAGGAGTCTGCCGTCGGGGAACCCCAGCGCTCTCACACTGAGCTGCTCCTCACCTCTCGCTCTTCATCTGTGTTTCCAGCGCTGGAGAGGAAGATGTGTGTGCGGCAGAGCCGGGACCAGCTGATCCAGAGAGGCGTGCTGAAGGAGATCTTCCAGAAAGGTCAGTCACTGACGAGACGTGCAGTCTGAGCGACGCAGAGACACGCGCCAACATTGTTTCTCCCTCATTTCTGACTTACAGCAAAAAACAAAACAATGTCTAAAAGCTGCTGTGTGACAGCAAACAAGCTAAAAACCCCAGAAATAAGTTTTTATAAGCCGTCGACCCCTAAAAACGAGTGTTTAAGGACACAAAATTGGATGCATGCAATTGAGACATGTATTGTCACACACACACGCAACATGTCACATTACTCTGAGAACTAACGTACGGCCACTGGAGACGACAGGATAGCTCACCTTACAGAAATATAATATATAAAACTGACATTTGGATATTTGACTTACCAGTGATGAAATGTTTTACTGCACGTGTAGTGTATGTTTAGTAGGGCTGTGTATCACCAACAATGTTACGATATGATACGCATCACAATACTAAAGCCACGCCATGATACGATACGCATCACGATACTAAAGCCACGATACGCATCATGATACTAAAGCCACGATACGATACGCATCACGATACTAAAAGCCACGATACGCATCACGATACTAAAGCCACGATACGATACGCATCACGATACTAAAGCCACGATACGCATCATGATACTAAAGCCACGATACGATACGCATCATGATACTAAAGCCACGATACGATACGCATCATGATACTAAAGCCACCATACGATACGCATCATGATACTAAAGCCACGATACGATGCGCATCACGATACTAAAGCCACGATACGATACGCATCACGATACTAAAGCCACGATACGATACTTAAGCCACAATACGATACGCATCACGATACTAAAGCCACGATACGATACGCATCATGATACTAAAGCCACGATACGATACGCATCACGATACTAAAGCCACGATACCGATACGCATCACGATACTAAAGCCACGATACGATACGCATCACGATACTAAAGCCACGATACGATACGCATCACGATACTAAAGCCACGATACGATACTTAAGCCACAATACGATACGCATCACGATACTAAAGCCACGATACGATACGCATCATGATACTAAAGCCACGATACGATACGCATCACGATACTAAAGCCACGATACGATACGCATCACGATACTAAAGCCACGATACGATACTTAAGCCACAATACGATACGCATCACGATACTAAAGCCACGATACGATACGCATCATGATACTAAAGCCACGATACGCATCACGATACTAAAGCCACGATACACTACACCTCACGATACGATACTAAAGCCACGATATGATTCGCATCACGATATTAAAGCCACGATACACTATACGATACTAAAGCCACGATATGATACTCATCACGATACTAAAGCCACGATACACTACACATCACGATACGATACTAAAGCCACGATATGATACGCATCACGATACTAAAGCCACGATACGATACGCATCATGATACTAAAGCCACGATATGATACGCATCATGATACTAAAGCCACGATACGCATCACGATACTAAAGCCACGATACACTACACCTCACGATACGATACTAAAGCCACGATATGATTCGCATCACGATATTAAAGCCACGATACGATACTCATCACGATACGATACTAAAGCCACGATACGATACGCATCACGATACTAAAGCCACGATACGATACGCATCACGATACTAAAGCCACGATACGATACGCATCACGATACTAAAGCCACGATACGATACGCATCACGATACTAAAGCCACGATACGATACGCATCACGATACTAAAGCCACGATACGATACGCATCACGATACGATACGCATCACGACACTAAAGCCACGATACGATCGGCATCACGATACTAAAGCCACGATACGATACGCATCACGTCACGATACGATACGCATCACATACTAAAGCCACATACGATACGCATCACGATACTAAAGCCAATAAAGCCACGATACGATACGCAAGCCACGTTACGCATCATGATACTAAAGCCACGATACGATACGCATCATGATACTAAATCCACGATACGATACGCATCACGATACTAAAGCCAGGATACGCTATGCATCACGATACTAAAGCCAGGATACGCTACGCATCACGATACTAAAGCCACGATACGGTACGCATCATGATACTAAAGCCACGATACGATACGCATCACGATACTAAAGCCACGATACGATACGCATCACGATACTAAAGCCACGATACGATACGCATCACGATACTAAAGCCACGATACGATACGCATCACGATACTAAAGCCACGATACGATACGCATCACGATACTAAAAGCCACGATACGATACGCATCACGATACTAAAGCCACGATACGATACGCATCACGATACTAAAGCCACGATACGATACGCATCACGATACAAAAGCCACGATACGATACGCATCACGATACTAAAGCCACGATACGATACGCATCACGATACTAAAGCCACGATACGATACGCATCACGATACTAAAGCCACGATACGCTACGCATCACGATACTAAAGCCACGATACGATACGCATCACGACACTAAAGCCACGATACGATAGGCATCACGATACTAAAGCCACGATACGATACGCATCACGATACTAAAGCCACGATACGATACGCATCACGATACTAAAGCCACGATACGATACGCATTACGACACTAAAGCCACGATACGATACGCATCACGATACTAAAGCCACGATACGATACGCATCACGATACTAAAGCCACGATACGATACGCATCACGATACTAAAGCCACGATACGATACGCATCACGATACTAAAGCCACGATACGATACGCATCACGATACTAAAGCCACGATACGATACGCATCACGATACTAAAGCCACGATACGATACGCATCACGATACTAAAGCCACGATACGATACGCATCACGATACTAAAGCCACGATACGATACGCATCACGATACTAAAGCCACGATACGATACGCATCACGATACTAAAGCCACGATACGATACGCATCACGATACTAAAGCCACGATACGATACGCATCACGATACTAAAGCCACGATACGATACGCATCACGATACTAAAGCCACGATACGATACGCATCACGATACTAAAGCCACGATACGCTACGCATCACGATACTAAAGCCACGATACGATACGTATCACGATACGATACGCATCACGATACTAAAGCCACGATACGATACGCATCACGATACTAAAGCCACGATACGATACGCATCACGATACTAAAGCCACGATACGATACGCATCACGATACAAAAGCCACGATACGATACGCATCACGATACTAAAGCCACGATACGATACGCATCACGATACTAAAGCCACGATACGCATCACGATACTAAAGCCACGATACGCTACGCATCACGATACTAAAGCCACGATACGATACGCATCACGATACGATACGCATCACGACACTAAAGCCACGATACGATAGGCATCACGATACTAAAGCCACGATACGATACGCATCACGATACTAAAGCCACGATACGATACGCATCACGATACTAAAGCCACGATACGATACGCATTACGACACTAAAGCCACGATACGATACGCATCACGATACTAAAGCCACGATACGATACGCATCATGATACTAAAGCCACGATACGATACGCATCACGATACTAAAGCCACGATACGCATCACGATACTAAAGCCACGATACGATACGCATCATGATACTAAAGCCACGATACGATACGCATCACGATACTAAAGCCACGATACGATACGCATCATGATACTAAAGCCACGATACGATACGCATCACGATACTAAAGCCACGATACGATACGCATCACGATACTAAAGCCACGATACGATAGGCATCACGATACTAAAGCCACGATACGATACGCATCACGATACTAAAGCCACGATACGATACGCATCACGATACTAAAGCCACGATACGATACGCATCACGATACTAAAGCCACGATACGATACGCATCATGATACTAAAGCCACGATACGATACGCATCACGATATGGATCAATTTAGAATTGAAATTTCTTTTGAGCAGAGTTTAGTCACAGTAATATCTTTATTGAATAAACAGTGTTATAACAGTTGTGATAACTTAAAAAATAATTAGTTTTTGTCATTTAAAAAACAATTAAATTAATGTTAAATTAAATAAGTGTTGGAATGTGCACCAAACAAAGTAATTTCTTTACATTACGTTGAAATCATTTTAAACAAATAAATACAATAGAATAAAGATAGCCTACCAATAATGAGAAAAGTTTTTGAATAGGTCTAGCCCTAGTATTCAGAAATACTACAGAAACTTAACATAGTAATTAAATGTAAAATAACATTGGGTAGTATTTTAGTCCTGACTAAATTAAATACATCGACTATAAATCCATGTTCCTTATAATTAAAGCTATCTTTTGTTGTTTTGACAAAAATATTAATGAAAGTCACATGCATTTTTATGCTTATTTAAGACATAACCGACTGTGTTGATTACTCACCAAGACCAATTGGTAAATCTGATAAATGACAGAGCAATTCATCACATCAAATATACTTTTTAATTTTATATTTCAAAATTACAAATATATAAAAAATTACAAAAATATAACAAATTGCTCCAAAAAGTTTGGAAAAACAAATCTTTTTGCTTTTTCCCTGACATCTTTGAAAATTACAAATGCAATGGCAATGATTAATGTATGTTTTGACAGGTTATAAAATATTTCTCTGCTTTAATACATGTAGCCTTAATGTAACTAGAAAGACTAATACAGTATAATATATAATTTAAAATAAAATGAAGAAATACATCTTCATTCCTTCCCATGCTCACTAACCTTTCACTTAGTTTCAGATAACGTAAGCAAGGCAAACTGAGCCAAAGCTTCTGGCCTGGTTGCAAAGTAGTTGTGGAGTTTTTGACTGCATCAATAATAATGTATACGATGGGCTATATATTAAATGTTCTAGCCTAAGTTGTTAGACGAGCTTTCTTCCAACTTGTCTTCTCCATCACGACGTGTGTTCGTGCGATGTTGTTGGTTACCTAGTAACGAACGTACGGTGGCCGAGAATGTTCCGTCAACTTCCGCGTGTTTGCGCATCTATGTTGCCTAGTAACGAACGCGGTCTGGCCGAGATACGTGCTGGCGGCAGGAAACTGCACTTTGTGTGCCTGCGCCTCGTACACAGCGTTATATATAAAGCTTGCAGGACAACTTGGTTGGCATTGCCTTTTCAGCGTGAGAAATACACGGTTTTGTTTTTGTTATAAGTCAGAAATGACAAGCAAGCAGCTTCACAAAATAGAAAGTCAATGGAGACGGTTGGATTGCCCCCCTCCCCTCCCCCCGGTGTGGGCGTGGCCTAAATGTGCTCTGTCTCTATTGCTGGAGTTCCTCGTAATACTTATTAAATATGCAAAGATGTTAGCCATTCAAAGCAGAGGGCGTTTCCATTGAGCTCTTAAAGGAGACACGAAGATGCCCCTTTAAATCATAGAGCCAAAATCAGGGTAGAAATTTACATTTATTTCTAAATTATGTAAAAATACAACTAACATTTATCCCTTGAATCACAGACGAGGCTTAAGATGGTCTCAGACTATATATTTGAGCTGTTTTAACTGAAAGCAAATCTTAAAATATGTCACTGCCATTTTTTGCAGTGTTGTTTTTTCTAAGGCACGTTTATAAAAGCTACTTCAGTGTCCTTCTTGAACTGAAAAGGCCTAATCCTGTTTAATGTGAGCTCTGTCTGTGAGCCCTGAGCTCAGGAAAGTGTTTGTGCTCGTCAGACTCCAGGGTCCCGGGACTGATGCAGAACAATCCCTCAGGATCAGACTGTGAGCGGACATCAGACATCCCAGACCGGCAGAGGACCGGTGAGTGTGTGTGTGTGTGTGTGTGTGAGCGGACATCAGACATCCCAGACCGGCAGAGGACCGGTGAGTGTGTGTGTGTGTGAGCGGACATCAGACATCCCAGACCGGCAGAGGACCGGTGAGTGTGTGTGTGTGTGTGTGTGTGTGTGTGAGCGGACATCAGACATCCCAGACCGGCAGAGGACCGGTGAGTGTGTGTGTGTGTGAGCGGACATCAGACATCCCAGACCGGCAGAGGACTGGTGAGTGTGTGTGAGGCTACGTGATATATTTAAAACCATTTACAATTATAATATAGCATAGTGCTGTTGTGAAATCATAAAGGCTGCAATCTAGTTAAATAAATATATGCACTGTTTATTTTTTCCACAGAGAAGCACAACGCTTTAATTATTTGCATGTGTGCAGATTACAGGTTAAAATAGTTGCGTTGTTATCATTTATATGCGTGGAGCATCTCAGGTTTCTCAGGCTGTGTGTTTGTATTGCTTAACGTTCATCTGGGAACACAGTGTGCGCCATTTCACAAGAGTTGTAATATAACTCACTTGTAAATCTATGCCAACACAGAAGAATACATTAATATGTTTCTAAATATTCAAATTGTTGTTAAACCCTCAAAAATAAAAATTTGATAAAAATAAAATTAAAGTGGAAACGCTCACTCTGAGTTTGCATGTTTTGATATGCTCATGTTTAGATAATTACAGCGGCTGTAGCATTTCTATCGTACAGAAGTGACCAAACATTAAAGATTAAGTGGACATTCGAATTAAATGTTGTTTGGCCAATATTAAACAAGGATTTGATCATGCCGTAGTGTAACAACAGCTAACACCAGGCCGTCTGCGCCCTCTGCAGGCATTTGATATAATACGTTATGTACATTTACATTTAATCATTTAGCAGGCGCTTTTAATCAAAGCTACTTACAAATGAGGAGAGCAATAGAAGCAATTAAACTAACAATAGGGCAACAATATGCAAGTGCTGTAACAAGTCTGTTAGTCTAGCACAGTACACATACCAAGTTTTTTTTTCATTTTTTTTAATCAGAAAGAACAAAACAAATAGAATAGATAAGGTAAGTGCTAGTAAAAAATTGGTCAGTTGCGGCCGAAAAAGATGCATCTTCAGCGGGTTCTTGACTCTGCTTGGCCAGGTCAGTACACCAGCAGGAACAGTCCAGGTGAAGGGCAGTGAAAGTGAGTTTGTGCCTCTTTAGGAAGATGGCACGACATTCACATGCAGAACACAAGCTTCTGGAGGAAACATCGGTCTGAAGTAGTGAGTTTAGGTATAGGGGAGCAGAGCCAGTGGTTGTGCTGTAGGCAAACTTCAGTGCATTGAATCCGATGTGAGCGGCTGTTGGGAACCGGTGCAAGTTTATGAGGAGAGGAGTGACGTGCGTCTCTTCTGCTCGATAAAGACACTTGCTGAAGCTTCTGGATCAGATGCAGAGGTTTGACAGATGCTGGAAGACCTGCCAGGAGAGCATTACAATAGTCCAGTCTAGATGGAACAAGCGCTTCTGAGACCATGAGCAGGTCTGTCTTCGCAGGTTTAGTTGAAGGTGATGGTTCTTCATCCAGTAATTAATGTCTGTCAGGCAGGCTGAGATACGAGCATCTACCGTCTAATCCTCTGGCTGGAATGAGAGGTAGAGTTGTGTGTTGTCAGCATAGCAGTGATAGAAAAAAACATGTTTCTGAATGACATGTAGATGGAGAAGAGAAGCGGTCCCAGCACTGAGCCCTGAGGCACTCCAGTAGCTAGATGTTGAGTCTTGGACACCTCACCCCGACACGACACCTCAGATTGTAGTGCGGTTCCTGAGATGCCACATTGACAAGAGGATCTGTTGGTAAATGCCTAGTTCACCCTAAAGGATTTTAAGCCCGATTTGCAAGTTAACGAGCTCGCCGACGACAGGTCGGGGCTGTAATCGCGTGCAAATCTGCGGGTGAACTGCGCTCCCAATCTTTATTTGTGAAATACTAAACAACGCATCAAAAACCCTCGCTGACACCTTGCCGACGCCAGACAAATATCTAGCATGCTAAATATCTGGAGCTGTCAGCCGACTCGATAGCCTGTGGTGTCACGTGTCGCGACGAGCAACAGCCAATGATCAGCTTATCACATTACACAAGCCTTTTGCATTTGTAACCATCGTTGCCAAACCACAACATGAGCAGGCAGCTGCTTTTTCATAATAAACATGTTTTACTCACCTCCAATCCCCTACACAGACCATCCCTGCTGCCCGTGTGTGTTATCCAATCTTTCACTCATATTCTTTATTTTTTGGGGGGGTTCTAAACCGATCACTGCTCAAACAACGTTTTTTTTTTTTTTTTTTTTTGCACCGCCAATTTTCTATGTTGCGTCATTTCCCATTCCAATTCTCGCGTGTTTTCGTGACAAAACGTGGACTTTGGGGACTGGATAGAGTCGTTGAGTGACAGAGTTGTTGTCAGCTTGTGTAGTGTATAACCCCCTGTTGCAGATCATACACGTAATGTCACATAGGGTGAACACAACGACTTCAAGACTCCAGAGCAAGTCATGTAGTCTAAACAGCACAGCGATCAGCTGACGTATAAAGTTGCATAGTGTGAACGAGGCATAACTGTGTCAAACGCAGCAGACAGATCCAGCAGGATGAGAAGAGGTTTTGAAGAGTGTGTGAAAGTAGCCCTGAGTCTACAGCGATGTTCATGGAGAACAACAGACATAAGTTGTTTATTTTAGTTTATATAATTTATTTTACATGGTGTATTTTAACAGTGTTTTTCAATAAAACCCATATGATTACTTTGATACTTTATTTGAACCAATTATTATTGCTTGGTTATTATATATTTTTATTTTACATCATTTTAAAGGCTCTTGTTCACTTCCTCTATCTATTTTTATTACCACATTTTTTTATCGGATTACTCGGTTAATCGATGGAATAATCGGTAGAATACTCAATTACTAAAATAATCGATAGCTGCAGCCCTAGTGTGTGTGTGTGTGTGTGTGTGTATGTCTCAACAACACTCTTATTATTTATTGTGTCCCTTTTATCTGTGGATCTGATATTACAAAACCGAAAACCAATGCCGTGATTGTAGAAATATCAGTAAAAGGGATTATGGGTAGTGTAAACTCACACTGTCCTGTAATAAGAGTCATGTGTGATGAGTTGTGTGTTTCTACATCACTGTGTCGAGATAATGAAAGCGATGAACTATCATGAAAGGGCTGCTTTAGCTGACGGCTCTTTTTAATGAGTTTAGCTGAGATTATGAAGCGCTTCATGAGCTGAATAATGGGCTTTGTTCTGCTGCATCTGGCTCACAGTTAGCAGGACATTAGTTCCTCATGCGTTGAAACTCTGTGTTTGATCTTTGCTCTCAGTGGACTTCCGTTCGTCTCTGGATGGAGGAGTCTGTGCTCAGGACAACACACTCAAGTCTCTAACGCTTCCTCCCAAAAAAAAACTCACCTTCCATGGTGACCTTCAGGAACCCCCCGCCAAACCTCAGCTCATCCACAAACAGCCTCCCGCCCTGCCGCCCAAACCCTTCTCCAGACTGACCAATCACAGCACAGGTGAGACACGCACCTCCTCCAGACTGACTAATCACAGCACAGGTGAGACTCACACCTCCTCCAGACTGACCAATCACAGCACAGATGAGACACAGACTGACCAATCACAGCACAGGTGAGACACACACCTCCGCCAGACTGACCAATCACAGCACAGGTGAGACACACACCTCCTTTAGACTGACTAATCACAGCACAGGTGAGCACACACCTCCTCCAGACTGACCAATCACAGCACAGATGAGATGAAGACTGACCACTCACAGCAAAGGTGAGACGCACGTTCTCCAGACTGACCAATCACAGCACAGGTGAGACACACCTTCTCCAGACTGACCAATCACAGCACAGGTGAGACTCACACCTCCTCTAGACTGACCAATCACAGCACAAGTGAGACACAGACTGATCAATCAAAGCACAGGTGAGACTCACACCTCCTCCAGACTGACCAATCACAGCACAGGTGAGACTCACACCTCCTCTAGACTGACCAATCACAGCACAAGTGAGACACAGACTGATCAATCAAAGCACAGGTGAGACTCACACCTCCTCCAGACTGACCAATCACAGCACAGCTGAGACACACCTTCTCCAGACTGACCAATCACAGCACAGGTGAGACACACACCTCCTCCAGACTGACCAGTCACAGCACAGGTGACAAACAAACACTCCTGTTTAATTTTAGAGGATTTGTTGTGGAGTGAGGATAACTAAAATAGCCTATAGCTATGTTTGTAAACATTTCACATTATTTACCGGTATTATACTTTAATGTATTAATAAAATGTGACTTGTATGCAATTTATCAGGGGGTTTCTCTCAAAAGCTTTTATATGTGTATATATTGTGTAGCGTATTTTTAAACATGCAGGAAATGTTTTCAAAATATCTTGGGAATATTACTTTTAATAAAATAGATTTTTAACTGATAGTATTAATCGCTCAAAATGCTTACGGTTAACCTTATGGGTAACGGTTAACCAGTTAATTATGAGTTTTCTGATACCCAAACTTGTATAAGTTTCCGTTTACAGTATCTGATGAGCTTTACGCATGCGAGTTAAAGTCACGGTGATAAGGTGATTTGCATGTGAGTAAAACAGATGTTGGTGAATGTTGCTGTATCATTGGGCCTGTTTACACCTGGCCACTTCATGCGTTTTCTCAAAATAAATCCGATCTTCAATTCCCGCACTATATGCAGATTTAATGGAGATCACATCACCAAAAGCAACAGATATGAGCTGCATTTTATTTATCTTTAGTTCATTTTAAGATCAAAGAACGCAATAACAGAGTGCGGCAACAGCCCTGGTGAGATCATTCCGTTTCTTTACTTTTAATGATGATGATTGTGTGTTAAGCGTCTGCGACTTTCACTGTGATTTGCGATAGTTTGCGCGTCGGCTTGATGAATAGATGCTCATCTGCGGTGATCTGTGTTGAAGTAGCGTCGTCATATCTGGCTATAACGACCTATAGCCTATAACACGCTCTCACGTTTATTTTTTAGCATTTTTGGGAGGAGAAAAATTGACATGTGGTTTCAACAACCAGATGCATTTACACTTGTGCAGTTTCATCTGTAATGCGACCCAGATCTCCTCCTGATGTGGTTTGAGCGATCGGATTCAAACCCGTCTCGAATGCGTTTCGGAGGGCATTTACACCTGCTCTTTTCCCGATCGGATAGCTATCCCATCACAGAAAACGCATGAAGTGGCCAGGTGTAAACAGCCCCATTAAGTTTGATTCGTAGCTTGTGTTCGAGCTGTATGTGTGTGTGTTGTGTCCAGACCCGTGTCTGCAGGGAAAGCCGTCTCCTCCTCTTCCTCCTCAGAAGCTGCTAATGTACTCCTCCTCCTCGTTCGGGCCGTACGGACACCCGCTGCAGTACGGCTCCGCTCACCCGTCCAGCCGCATCATCGACGAGCTGCAGAAGACGCTGGCGCTCGCCCTGCAGAGACTGGAGAGGTGTGTGTGTGCTCATACACAGATACACACTCTGACATGCTTCCCCTGCTGAGGGATAATACAGCCGAGTGTGTCTTTTAGTCAGAATTATTGCACTCTATTCTAGGGTTGCACGATATATATTGGGCACCATATCGGTATTGTACGATATAAGTTATTTGTAATGTTGTCGTTATCGGCCTGATAAGAAATTTTGGCCGATATGTTAAAGCCGATAAATAATGTATTATTTCCTCCAGCTGAGACACTTCAGATGTGCACTGCTCAACATGATGGTTTTGAATTGCTTGAAATATGATTGATATCACTTTAGTAAAGGACAATACAGTTCAGTGCAACATGTGCAGCACAAGTCTGTCATATCGGCTACATAAAATTATAATAAGAGCATTATAATTGTGTTTGGGACATGGATTTAATGGTGAGACTTTTGTTTTTGTAATCAGGCTCTCAAAAATTATATAAAAAAATTGGATTTAGATTCATCAGCCAATATATCATCTTTCAAATAGTTATCGGTTATCGGTATCTGTCTAAATGTTCATATCGGTGCATCCCTATCATGAATGCTTTGGAATACAGATTTAAAATTAAACTAAAAAAGTTATAGAAGTTTAAGTTTACAGTAAAACAAATGTATTGAACTACAAAAAAAATATTTTATGCAAAATATATATTTTTTAATTCATCATTAAAGATTTTGAGTCTAAAATTGCTATAAAATAAAAGCCACATATCTAACCAAGTTGATATCACAAACTTTTGAAGTTGATATCACAAAAATGTAGGTTCTATGACATTTTTAGGCCAAAAACAGATGACCCCACATTCTCCTGTCACGAATCAATACATTTCTGTCAATACATCACTCCTCTCACAGCATCACTCCTGTCACAGCATCACTCCTGTCACAGTATCACTCCTGTCACAGCATCACTCCTGTCACAGCATCACTCCTGTCACAGTATCACTCCTGTCACAGTATCACTCCTGTCACAGCATCACTCCTGTCACAGCATTACTCCTGTCACAGTATCACTCCTGTCACAGTATCACTCCTGTCACAGCATCACTCCTGTCACAGCATCACTCCTGTCACAGCATCACTCCTGTCACAGTATCACTCCTGTCACAGTATCACTCCTGTCACAGTATCACTCCTGTCACAGCATCACTCCTGTCACAGCATTACTCCTGTCCCAGCATCACTCCTGTCACAGCATCACTCCTGTCACAGCATCACTGTATCACTCCTGTCACAGTATCACTCCTGTCACAGCATCACTCCTGTCACAGCATTACTCCTGTCCCAGCATTACTCCTGTCCCAGCATCACTCCTGTCACAGCATCACTCCTGTCACAGCATCACTCCTGTCACAGCATCACTCCTGTCACAGCATTACTCCTGTCACAGTATCACTCCTGTCACAGCATCACTCCTGTCACAGTATCTGATAGCTGTCTCTATCTTCTATAACACGCGATGGCTGAATCTACACATACATTCTCCAGCGGCAGCCAATCTTTGTTGTAAACCAATTCAACCAATTCACTCCTGTCACAGCATCACTCCTGTCACAGCATCACTCCTGTCACAGCATCACTCCTGTCACAGCATCACTCCTGTCACAGCATCACTCCTGTCACAGTATCACTCCTGTCACAGCATCACTCCTGTCACAGTATCACTCCTGTCACAGTATCACTCCTGTCACAGCATCACTCCTGTCACAGCATCACTCCTGTCACAGCATCACTCCTGTCACAGCATCACTCCTGTCACAGCATCACTCCTGTCACAGCATCACTCCTGTCACAGCATCACTCCTGTCACAGCATCACTCCTGTCACAGCATCACTCCTGTCACAGTATCACTCCTGTCACAGTATCACTCCTGTCACAGTATCACTCCTGTCACAGTATCACTCCTGTTACAGCATCACTCCTGTCACAGTATCACTCCTGTCACAGTATCACTCCTGTCACAGTATCACTCCTGTCACAGCATCACTCCTGTCACAGCATCACTCCTGTCACAGTATCACTCCTGTCACAGTATCACTCCTGTCACTGCATCACTCCTGTCACAGCATCACTTCTGTCACAGCATCACTCCTGTCACAGCATCACTCCTGTCACAGTATCACTCCTGTCACAGCATCACTCCTGTCACAGCATTACTCCTGTCACAGCATCACTCCTGTCACAGCATCACTCCTGTCACAGCATCACTCCTGTCACAGCATCACTCCTGTCACTCCTGTCACAGCGTCACTCCTGTCACAGCATCACTCCTGTCACAGCATCACTCCTGTCACAGTATCACTCCTGTCACAGTATCACTCCTGTCACTGCATCACTCCTGTCACAGCATCACTTCTGTCACAGCATCACTCCTGTCCCAGCATCACTCCTGTCAAAGCATCACTCCTGTCACAGCATCACTCCTGTCACAGCATCACTCCTGTCACAGTATCACTCCTGTCACAGTATCACTCCTGTCACAGCATCACTCCTGTCACAGCATCACTCCTGTCACAGAATCACTCCTGTCACAGCATCACTCCTGTCCCAGCATCACTCCTGTCACAGCATCACTCCTGTCACAGCATCTGTCCTGTCACAGCATCACTCCTGTCACAGCATCACTCCTGTCACAGCATCACTGTATCACTCCTGTCACAGTATCACTCCTGTCACAGTATCACTCCTGTCACAGTATCACTCCTGTCAAAGCATCACTCCTGTCACAGTATCACTCCTGTCACAGTATCACTCCTGTCACAGCATCACTCCTGTCACAGCATCACTCCTGTCACAGCATCACTCCTGTCACAGCCACAGTATCACACATGTCACAGCATCACTCCTGTCACAGTATCACTCCTGTCACAGTATCACTCCTGTCACAGTATCACTCCTGTCAAAGCATCACTCCTGTCACAGTATCACTCCTGTCACAGCATCACTCCTGTCACAGCATCACTCCTGTCACAGCATCACTCCTGTCACAGCCACAGTATCACACATGTCACAGCATCACTCCTGTCACAGTATCACTCCTGTCACAGTATCACTCCTGTCACAGTATCACTCCTGTCACAGCATCACTCCTGTCACAGTATCACTCCTGTCACAGTATCACTCCTGTCACAGCATCACTCCTGTCACAGTATCACTCCTGTCACAGTATCACTCCTGTCACAGTATCACTCCTGTCACAGTATCACTCCTGTCACAGCATCACTCCTGTCACAGCCACAGTATCACACATGTCACAGCATCACTCCTGTCACAGCATCACTCCTGTCACAGTATCACTCCTGTCACAGTATCACTCCTGTCACAGTATCACTCCTGTCACAGCATCACCCCTGTCACAGCCACAGTATCACTCCTGTCACAGTATCACTCCTGTCACAGCATCACTCCTGTCACAGCCACAGTATCACTCATGTCACAGCATCACTCCTGTCACAGTATCACTCCTGTCACAGTATCACTCCTGTCACAGTATCTATCCTGTCACAGCATCACCCCTGTCACAGCCACAGTATCACTCATGTCACAGCATCACTCCTGTCACAGCATCACTCCTGTCACGGCATCACTCCTGTCACGGCATCACTCCTGTCACGGCATCACTCCTGTCACGGCATCACTCCTGTCACGGCATCACTCCTGTCACGGCATCACTCCTGTCACGGCATCACTCCTGTCACGGCATCACTCCTGTCACAGCATCACTCCTGTCACAGTATCACTCCTGTCACAGCATCACTCCTGTCACAGTATCACTCCTGTCACAGCATCACTCCTGTCGCAGCATCACTCCTGTCGCAGCATCACTCCTGTCGCAGCATCACTCCTGTCGCAGCATCACTCCTGTCCCAGCATCACTCCTGTCCCAGCATCACTCCTGTCACAGCATCGCTCCTGTCACAGCATCACTCCTGTCACAGCATCACTCCTGTCACACCATCACTCCTGTCACACCATCACTCCTGTCACAGCATCACTCCTGTCACAGCATCACTCCTGTCACACCATCACTCCTGTCACAGCATCACTCCTGTCACAGCATCACTCTTGTCACAGCATCACTCCTGTCACAGTATCACTCCTGTTACAGTTGCATAAATAGTGCTATGAGATTATTTTTTTAATCTAAAATTCTGAATATAGAAATATGAAATTGTTTTAAAAAAATGAAACTTTATTCACTCAACTGATTTGTTCAAAACATATATTCATTGAGGAATTAAGCGGGTCTCAAATTACTCAAATTTTCTCTGAGTTCTGAATTAGTCATAACTTTGTGACCAAAGTATTAGGAAGTTCTAGGCAGAAAGTAGTAGGTCATCTCAGTTATTTTCCGCCTACTGTTTAATGAATGCATTCTTACATATAACGGCAGGTATCTCTTTCTTTACTTGCGCTCACTCGTTTTCCCCAAAGTCATCTTGACTCTTGAATTGTCAGTAAAACTAAAAATGTTGAGAGAAAATCACATAAGTTGACTTTATAAATTGATGTTGATTCACTAAAATGGTTTTGTAAGAAGTCAAATAAAGCCAGAAAGTAGCAAAACAAAGCAATTGCTTAATTTATTCATGCTGCAATGCACTCTGGGAGTCATCAGCATAGCACTTGTGGCTGAGAATAAGTCCAGTATACTCGAACGTTTTGATTACTGAGCCGCTTTGTTCTGTAACAAACTGTGTTTTGTTCTGTTTACATTGTTCTGTAATTACAATTTAATCAGCTTAAGTTATTCCAACATAGAAAATGAGCACAATGCACTTTATTTTGTTTTAATATCTTGTAATTGTCAGTGCAACTCTAATATATTTTATTTTAAGGCAAGGTCAGTATCCCCAGCATTACGTAACATTTTACTCTGAATTGCACAACAGTGATATTGAATATTAAGGCCTCATTATGCTTCTGCGTCCACTCCACGGCGTAGCTACGCCGTCACTCCTACGGCGTCGTGGCCGTTTTATGGTTCTGCGTCAGGTTGAGTTGCATCGCGGTACATCTGACCAATCACAGCCCTTGTGGTCTGCGTCGCCTCGACGCGTAGTTACAATTTTTCGGAGGTGCACGTCGAGCTACGGCGGAGGGGTTCGCGGCGACGCAGAGGGGTCTGCGGGGGTACGCCGTCGATTCGACGCAGAAGCATAAAACAGGCTTTAGCCTGACGTCGTCATACTCAGATTCTAGTCAGAATGTGAAACTGCTCCATTGGGCTGATTATGGGGCGTGTTTCATCCGAAACAGGAAAAAAAATGCCTCTGCACTCAATTGGATAGACCGAATCCCGTAGGAAGGACGGCAAAAACATCTTTCCGATCGGCAAATGCCTTGATCGCGGTTCTCTGTTCCTCTTTTAAAATGAATGCGCTGTCTCTATCTTCTATAACACGCGATGGCTGAATCTACACATACATTCTCCAGCGGCAGCCAATCTTTGTTGTAAACCAATTCAACCCAAGCGCTCTGATGACGTGGATGGTTACGTTATTAACGTTGCTCATCTGTCCATCATCGTATAAAGCCCGCCCTGACAATTTGATTGGTCCGAACAATTTTTGTTCGGGCATAATAGCTCCTCAACGGATTGAGACCGATCTTCCCGACCTAAACATTTTGTGGGTGGGGTTCGGGCTGGCATCCAGGCTAATTGAATATAGTTAAGTCAGACATTTCAAAATCTATATTTATTAAACTGCATGTCAAAAATTGTCTACACTTTGGTACTTGCTCCCTTAAGCTTTATAAACATTCTTGGTTTTGGATTCATCAAGAGTCTTAATTTTGTCCATTGTCTTCAGTATTCAAAATTACACAGAGTCCATTTAGCTATGAGAACATAAACCTCTTGGTTTTAGCTTGAACAATTGTCTGATATTCCGATCTGATTGTATTTAGTCTTTTTAAACACTTTTATAATGATCATGTTAGATGATAACGGGGATCTGTACCGCCATGTAATAGTTTGATGTAATAGTTTGACGTGAATAAAACACGGCATGAAATTAAATAATTTGAACCGCTTCCATAAACATCAGTGTGTATTTATTTTCCAAACTAAATATGATTTTTTGCTTCTTAAACATTCATTAAGAATCATGAATCGAGCCGTTTAATCCAAGAAGAGACACGATTGCTTTAAATGATATTCACATATAAACATTGATCAGCGAATAATGTTTGCTGCGCTCTACATTTGGCGAGGGAAGCAGTGTTTATATAAACGAGGTCAACAGCGCTGCTGTAACAGCAGTCATCAACTGATCTAAACACTTGGTCAGCAGGGACCCTCAAACCTGCGGCGCTACTGTCCTCACTGCGGCCTCTTCTGTGGTGTGTGTGTGTGTTGTGGTTCGCAGCTCTGCTCTTCACACGGGTCAGTACGGCGCTCCTCTCCCCTCGGTGCTGATCGACTGTGACGACGATAAAGAGAACATCCCCAGCGAGTCTGACTACGAGGATCTGCCCAGCATGTACAAGGATGAAGAGCAGGACGAGGATGAGGAGGAGGAGGACGACGACTCTCTCTTCACAAGTGAGTCCTGAAACTGAAGCTGTGTGTGTGTGTGTCGGCCGGCTGTAATGATGGGTTATGACCTAGTTCTCATTAATAGTTCTCGACGAGCTCACTGGGTCACACCCAGAACCATAACATTAACAATAAAGATATCGCTGTAGAAATCATTCTAAATGTAAAAGGATAGCACAGCACAACTATGATGATACTGAGAGAAACGGTCGTTGGAATCACTTTCAGAAATGTTTTTTCCAGCTTATGAACGATAACAGAATATCGTGCGCTGGTGGAGAACGCTGATGTGGTTATCGCGTGTGTGTGTGTGTGTGTGTGTGTAGGCACGCTGGCGCTGAAGATCTTGAGGAAGGACTCTCTGGCAGTGAAGCTCAGTAACAGGCCGTCTCAGAGAGAACTGCAGGAGAAGAACATCTTACCTGTGCAGACGGACGAGGAGCGCCTGCAGTCCAGACAACTCATCGGCACCAAACTCACACGGTACACACACACAGTATGGATGTTGTGACATCACAGGGTTTTTCCTGGGTCAAAACTGGTCTTGGGTGGCGGCAGATGAACACGGTCATCCACACACACACACACACACACAGTATAAAGTACCCATGTCACCTGTTAACTCTTTACAAATGAATGCAAAGAGTTAACAGTTAGTGATATTAAAGTCCCCCTGTAGTCAATAATTGTATCCCTTAAAACTCATCTTTGATCACAAAAATTAAATATTTTAAAGTTTTTTCCTTGAAAAACAATTCTTCATGCCTTAAAATATCTTGAATGTAACTCGACACCCTTGCCTCATTTAGTATGCGCGGTTCTATAAATATGCAAATGAGCCCCACCTCCACTCACTCACTCAGCTCAGAGATCCACTCGTTGACGATCACACGTTGATCTGATTGGTTACTAGGTAGTTTGTGACGTCAGAAACACCAGCGATTTCAAACCGTGTTTTTAAGGAGTTTTAAGGAGAAAATACTCAGCAATGCTGTCGACTTATGAATTTAAACATGATTTGTCTTAAAGCAT
>NW_027508846.1:0-40000 GCF_051911475.1 Siphateles boraxobius
TGTATCTGATCTTGTCGCTCATTAACACGGGATGAACAGGCTTCACTGAGGTCCAGTAGGAAGAATTCACATGTTAGTGGGTAGTTTAACTGTTTAAGTGCTTTTGTGGCTTTACATGAGGTTTTAATTCATTTGAACTCTGTTACTGCATTTGTCGACCACAATTTCATTGTCGAAATCATGATGAATGAGTTCCACATGAAAACCAGACACATTTGGGCTGTAACTGTGTTTGTGGCATTCCTTCATGGAGTGATTTATTTGGAGTGTTTGTGGAACACATTCCTCATTGAGATCCTCGAGCCGGTTCTCTTGCTTATCCTGCTTTTACCTGGAAAAGACCCGAACACGAGTTGTAATATCATACGTGTTTGCTAACTGCATCCATCCATCCATCCACTATCCACTTTCCATCCATCCATCGATTCATTATTCATCCACTATCCATCCATCCTTCCATCCTTTCATCCACTTTCCATCCATCCATTCATCTATCCACTTTCTGTCCATCCATGATGGTGATGATGATGATGGAGATGATGATGATGATGATGGAGATGACGATGATGATGATGATGATTATGGAGATGATGATGATGATGATGATGATGATGGAGATGATGATGGAGATGATGATGATGAACCCTGTTCTCTCTGCTAGAGTGGGTGTTTGTGAGCGCTGTGGTCGTGATGATGATGATGATGGAGATGACGATGATGATGATGATGATGATTATGGAGATGATGATGATGATGGAGATGATGATGATGATGGAGATGACGATGATGATGATGATGATGATTATGGAGATGATGATGATGATGGAGATGATGATGATGATGATGATTATGGAGATGATGATGATGATGGAGATGATGATGATGAACCCTGTTCTCTGCTAGAGTGGGTGTTTGTGAGCGCTGTGGTCGTGATGATGGTGATGATGATGATGATGATGATGATGAACCCTGTTCTCTCTGCTAGAGTGGGTGTTTGTGAGCGCTGTGGTCTTGATGATGGTGATGATGGTGATGATGGTGATGATGATGAACCCTGTTCTCTGCTAGAGTGGGTGTTTGTGAGCGCTGTGGTCGTGATGATGGTGATGATGGTGATGATGATGATGATGAACCCTGTTCTCTCTGCTAGAGTGGGTGTTTGTGAGTGCTCTGGTCGTGATGGTGATGATGGAGATGATGATGATGATGATGAACCCTGTTCTCTGTGCTAGAGTGGGTGTTTGTGAGCGCTGTGGTCGTGATGGTGATGATGGAGATGATGATGATGATGAACCCTGTTCTCTCTGCTAGAGTGGGTGTTTGTGAGTGCTCTGGTCGTGATGGTGATGATGGAGATGATGATGGTGATGATGAGCCCTGTTCTCTCTGCTAGAGTGGGTGTTTGTGAGCGCTGTGGTCGTGATGATGATGATGATAGAGATGACGATGATGATGATGATGATGATTATGGAGATGATGATGATAATGGAGATGATGATGATTATGGAGATGATGATGATGAACCCTGTTCTCTGTGCTAGAGTGGGTGTTTGTGAGTGCTCTGGTCGTGATGATGGTGATGATGGTGATGATGATGATGATGATGAACCCTGTTCTCTCTGCTAGAGTGGGTGTTTGTGAGTGCTCTGGTCGTGATGGTGGTGATGATGATGATGATGAACCCTGTTCTCTGCTAGAGTGGGTGTTTGTGAGCGCTGTGGTCGTGATGATGTGATGATGGTGATGGTGATGATGGTGGATGATGATGATGAACCCTGTTCTCTGCTAGAGTGTGTGTTTGTGAGCGCTGTGGTCGTGATGATGTGATGATGGTGATGATGGTGATGATGGGGATGATGATGAACCCTGTTCTCTGCTAGAGTGGGTGTTTGTCAGCTCTGTGGTCGTGATGATGGTGATGATGGTGATGATGATGACAATGACAATGACAATGACAATTTATTTGTATAGCACTATTAAAAAGAACAGCTGTTGACCAATGTGCTTTCCACATAGAATCACAAATCAATACGGAACTTTATATCTAAGAAACATGTAGGCACATATAAATACACAGTTTTTAATCAAAAGCTTTTGAAAATAAATATGTTTTAAGTTTGGATTTAAAAATAGTAAGAGATGGAGCCTGTCTTAAGCTAATTGGGAGAGCATTCCAAAGTTTAGGTGCAGCGATGCAAAACGCTCGATCTCCTCTGCGCTTTAGCCGCGATTTTGGGGTAGAAAGTAAGGCCAGATTTGAAGAGCGCAGAGACCTTGCAGGCTTTTGTTCTATTAATAATTCCACTAGATACGTTGGTGCTAATCCATTCAAAGATTTATAAACTAAAAGTAATACTTTAAATTCTACTCTGTAACACACCGGTAACCACTGGAATGATCTTAGAATTGGTGTAATATGCTCTCTCTTTTTTTTGTTGCACAGAAAACGGGCCGTAGCATTTTGGACAAATTGTAAACGAGATAGTGTTTGCTGACAAATTCCCAAATATAATGAATTACAATAGTCCAATCTCGTCGAAATAAATACATGAATTAATTTTTTAATAGTTTATTTGACGATCAAATTTTAGATTGTCGTCTAAAACAAACCCCAAATCTTTCACCCAGGGTTTTAAATACACGGACATCTCACCCAGATTTAAGTTAACAGGTTTTGATTGCTCAGATGGGCCGAACATGATGATTTCGGTTTTCTTTTCGTTAAAAATTAAAAAATTTAAAGAAAGCCATGCCTTTACCTCCTCTAGGCATGCTGTAAGAGACGTTAGGCTTAAAAAATCGCGTTTCACGGGCAAATAAACCTGTGTGTCGTCTGCGTAGCAGTGAAATGACAGCCCGTGTTTTTTAAAAATGGACCCAAGAGGAAGCATATATAAAGAAAATAATAATGGAGCTAAAATAGAGCCCTGCGGAACTCCATAGTGTAGGTGTGCTGTTCTCGAATAACGTTCGCCCATCTTAACTGAAAAACTCCTATTTGTTAAAAATGATGTGATGATGATGAACCCTGTTTTCTGCTAGAGTGGGTGTTTGTGAGTGCTGTGGTCGTGATGATGGTGATGATGATGACGATGATGAACCCTGTTCTCTCTGCTTGAGTGGGTGTTTGTGAGCGCTGTGGTCATGATGATGATGATGATGGTGATAATGATGATGGTGATGATGATGAAGTGAACCCTGTTCTCTCTGCTAGAGTGGGTGTTTGTGAGCGCTGTGGTCATGATGATGATGATGGTGATGATGTGATGATGATGAAGATGGTGATGATGGTGATGATGATGAACCCTGTTCTCTGCTAGAGTGGGTGTTCGTGAGTGCTGTGGTCGTGATGATGGTGATGATGGAGATGATGATGATGATGATAATGACGATGATGATGGTGATGATGATGATGGTGATGATGAAGAAGTGAACCCTGTTATCTCTGCTAGAGTGGGTGTTTGTGAGCGCTGTGGTCTTGATGATGGTGATGATGATGATGATGGTGATGATGGTGATGATGATGAACCCTGTTCTCTCTGCTAGAGTGGGTGTTTGTGAGCGCTGTGGTCTTGATGATGGTGATGATGATGATGGTGATGATGGTGATGATGATGAACCCTGTTCTCTGTGCTAGAGTGTGTGTTTGTGAGCGATGTGGTCGTGATGATGATGATGGTGATGATGGTGATGATGATGAACCCTGTTCTCTCTGCTAGAGTGGGTGTTTGTGAGTGCTCTGGTCGTGATGGTGATGATGGTGATGATGATGGTGATGATGAGCCCTGTTCTCTGTGCTAGAGTGGGTGTTTGTGAGTGCTCTGGTCGTGATGGTGATGATGGTGATGATGATGGTGATGATGAGCCCTGTTCTCTGTGCTAGAGTGGGTGTTTGTGAGTGCTGTGGTCATGATGGTGATGATGGTGATGATGGTGATGATGATGGTGATGATGAGCCCTGTTCTCTGTGCTAGAGTGGGTGTTTGTGAGCGCTGTGGTCGTGATGATGATGATGGTGATGATGATGAACCCTGTTCTCTGTGCTAGAGTGGGTGTTTGTGAGCGCTGTGGTCGTGATGATGGTGATGATGATGATGGTGATGATGATGAACCCTGTTCTCTCTGCTAGAGTGGGTGTTTGTGAGCGCTGTGGTCGTGGGCAGTGCTCTGGTCATTCTGCTGGTGGGAGTTTGCTGGTGTCAGTGTTGCCCTCATTCCTGCTGCTGTTACGTGAGATGCTGCTGCTGCCCAGAGACCTGCTGCTGCCCTCGACACCGTGAGTACCACACACACACCGGTCCGGGTCAAACAATCAAGATCAAAACACACTGCACAAGCATACAAACACATAACTCATGTTCTTACATTACTATGATTTGGCACAAACCTGAGAGGCAATGGGTGGAGCCTGACGCCAAGCTACACCCTATTCCTAAACCTAATTAGGTCGAGCTCCACCCATTAGTCCAGAGAGGGGGAGCTGGACATCATTTGACTGTGTAATGAACACCACTTGACAAACCTCAGTAGTTCAGTACTCCATGATTCTGTAACAAAAACATTTCAGAACTTTTCAGCAAGATTCTGTTTAAACATTTACTTCTCCATTAGATTAGTTGACTTAAAAGAGAAAACAACCCACAGAAGATGAGTTTATGCCATAGCATATTTTGCATACTAGTATTGTATTGCATATGAACTGGGTAAATTAACTCTTTCAAATAGCCGGGTTGCCATGCTACATGATTTTGGTCTCTCTCTCAAATAGTGTATGAAGCAGGAAAGGGGATCAAGACAGCAGTGCCCACACCAGTGCCCATGTTCCCTCCATACTACATAGCTGGGATGCCCACCATGGTGCCCATCGCCCCACCCTCCCTCATCGACCCACACCTGTCCACCGCACCATCGCTGGAGCACAACGGCTCGGCAGGTGAGCACTGGAGTAAACATGTTCACTGGTGAAAACTGAGCTGCTGGTAAAAGTCTGACTGTGACAGTGTTAGAGGCTCCAAACCACAGCATGATTTACTGACTTGTTATTAAATAGTTCTGACCACAGCGGTATTTCAGAGCATTACCACAGAAGAGTTCAGAATCTGGGACGTTTTAATATAGATTTAATAGAGATTAATAGAGATTGCACTTGAGAGCAAATAATTTGTCATTAAATACATACATGTCAAATAAAGTTATAAATGTTATTTTTTTAATTCAACTGATCACAATGCTAGAGTAAACAAATATTAAATGTGCTGTTACTCTCACTCTTTCAATTGCATTCCTGCTCCTCATGGCTCAGTTTATGTAAATTCAGACGGTTCTTAGAGCTCAGATCGAGTCAAAAGCTCAAGCCCTCTATTATGGACCGCGGGCCAAATCTGTTTACTTTCCCCTCTATTTAAGTATTATATTAACATACGAATCCCATAAGAAATAATATTAAGATTTAACATTCAATATTAGTCCACATAATCTCTCACAATGAGCAGGATTCTATAAGTCCGCAAAAGAATGTGCCACTAAAAAATCTGCTACAGTATAAAATATATTTATGGTTTATATAAAAAAAAAAATCTCATCAGAAAACAGGACAGGACTATTTTAAAATGGCCTGAGTCAGTTTCCCCGAGTTACCAAAAACAATATTCTTACAACACACACACTATCTTCTGTAGTGCGGAGTGGTTTCCATCTGCAGTCTGCGTCAGATCAGAGCTCTCTGAAGGTGCTGCAGTTCGTGGAGGAGCAGCTCGCTCAGTTCAACCCGTCACAGACGCTTAGCAGCAGCCGAGACTGTAAGAGACGAACGCCATTCCAGACGCCACATGACCACTGCATGCCATCCACTGCACGCAATCCACTACACACACTCCCTGGACATGACCACTGCACTCAATCCACTGCACACACTCTCTGGACATGACCACTGCACTCAATCCACTGCACGCAATCCACTGCACTCAATCCACTGCACACACTCCCTGGACATACATAACCACTGCACACCATCCACTGCACACAATCAACTGCACACACTCCCTGGACATGACCACTGCACACAATCAACTGCACACACTCCCTGCTTGATCCACTGCACACACTCCCTGGACATGACCACTGCACGCAATCCACTGCACTCAATCCACTGCACACACTCCCTGGACATGACCACTGCACACCATCCACTGCACACACTCCCTGGACATGACCACTGCACACCATCCACTGCACACAATCAACTTCACACACTCCCTGCTTGATCCACTGCACACACTCCCTGGACATGACCACTGCACACCATCCACTGCACACAATCAACTTCACACACTCCCTGCTTGATCCACTGCACACACTCCCTGGACATGACCACTGCACGCAATCCACTGCACTCAATCCACTGCACTCAATCCACTGCACTCAATCCACTGCACTCAATCCACTGCACTCAATCCACTGCACTCAATCCACTGCACTCAATCCACTGCACACACTCCCTGGACATGACCACTGCACGCAATCCATTGCACACAATCCACTGCACTCAATCCACTGCACACACTCCCTGGACATGACCACTGCACGCAATCCATTGCACACAATCCACTGCACTCAATCCACTGCACACACTCCCTGGACATGACCACTGCACGCAATCCATTGCACACAATCCACTGCACTCAATCCACTGCACACGCTCCCTGGACATGACCACTGCACACCATCCACTGCACACAATCAACTGCACACACTCACTGGACATGACCACTGCATGCCGTCCACTGCACACAATCCACTCCACACACTTACTGGATATGAGCACTGCACACAATCCACTTCATGATCCCACTGCGCATTTCACTGTGGTTGATCCACTGTAAGCACGCACTCCACATGTCTCCTGTCTCCTCTTCTCTGTTTTCCGGCCTGAAGAGCTGCATGTTTGTCTCTGCATTCCTTGTGGTCTTTAATCCCTTCATTCTTCACTTTTTTAACATTCTTTCATATAGTACTGTAAATTCTGTCTAATGTTCCTGGAATAAATGAGGATAAGAGTTACAAGAACAATTTAAAATATTCTAATTTCAATTAATTGTGGTAAGAATTTGCACAGAATAAAAAGAGGTTGACGCCTTTGCTGATTTCTGCTTATCTGCAGCCTGCAGTATGTCCGAGCTGAGTTCATTACATGATGCAGAAACGGATTTCCATCAAACCTATCGACAAGTACAAAAAAAGGCTCTGCCAATCATCCCTGATCTTGATGACCCCACTGACCTCCGGACCACAGATTTATCTCCCATTCATGAGGGACGATACACACGACAGCCACAGCATAGAAACCCTGTGCCGGATGACAACCACAGGTAATGGAAGGATGAGGTGTAGTAGATTCCTCTCTTCACTAGTCTGAATACACACCAATTAGTTTTATAGTTTTGACAGTTTTGAATTCATAAATCATTCTTTCCAGATGGAACCCACGCTCCGAGCACCTGCAGAGAAAGGCTTTCCTGGATCACGGACGGACCGGATCTCTGGATGAGCTCGAGGAGTTTGCGATGACATATATGCAGCGAGGACGTCACGGAGAGCTAGGAAACCAGGAGGACGACCACAGAACACACGAACGGGAGCGCAAGTGGGAAAGAGAGCGAGAACGGGAGCGCGAGAGGGAGAGAGAGCGAGAACAGGAGCTTGAACGGGATCGGTATCCACTTTATTCTTCCAAACGTTTCTCTCCAAAGGCGAGTCCAGCGAGACGCCTGCCCAGCCCTCCGCCACTGCCTGGGAAAAGGCAGGATGTGCGGGACAATGATCAACCCCAACGGGATCCACAGAATCAGAGAGATTCCAGTGGTACCGGGAGCAGAAGAGACTACGATGATGCCCTTCTCAACAGTTTATTGGAGCGTAAAGCTAAAGCTGGGAAGAGTGGCTCTTCAAAAGCGGGCCAGACTGAAGAGGACTTGGACACACCTTCCAAAAACAGCTCCAAGAAAACCAGTGAGCGTTTCCACAGCAGGTCCTCGAGCAACCAGTCCCCTCGCCAGCGACCAGCAGAGGATAGTGAATCTCTGCCTCCCTACACAGAGAAGGAGCTGGAGCGTTCCCGAGGAGCCGAGACCGGACAACAGCACTCCGGTCACGGGCAGAGGAGAGTGGTGAGTTACCTGTAGGACTCTGTGTAAATGAGTTATCTGTAGGACTCTGTGTGGCTGAGTTACCTGTAGGACTCTGTGTGACTGAGTTACCTGTAGGACTCTGTGTGGATGACTTAACTGTAGGACTCTGTATGGATGAGTTAGCTGTAGGACTCTGTGTGGCTGAGTTACCTGTAGGACTCTGTGCGACTGAGTTACCTGTAGGACTGTGTGACTGAGTTACCTGTAGAAATCTGTGACTAAGTTACCTGTAGGGCTCTGAGTGACTGAGTTACCGGTAGGACTCTGTGTGATTGAGTTATCTGTAGGACTGTGTGTGGATGAGTTACCTGTTGGACTGTGTGTGGATGAGTTACCTGTAGGACTGTGTGTGGATGAGTTACCTGTAGGACTCTGTGTGGCTGAGTTACCTGTAGGGCTCTATGTGACTTGAGTTACCTGTAGGACTCTGTGTGACTAAGTTACCTGTAGGACTCTGTGACTAAGTTACCTGTAGGACTCTGAGTGTCTGAGTTACCTGTAGGACTGTGTGTGGATGAGTTACCTGTAGGACTCTGTGTGACTGAGTTACCTGTAGGACTCTGTGTGACGGAGTTACCTGTATCACTCTGTGTGACTGAGTTACCTGTAGGACTCTGTGTGACGGAGTTACCTGTAGGACTCTGTGTGGATGAGTTGCCTGTAGGACTCTGTGTGACTGAGTTAGCTGTAGGATTCTGTGAGACTGAGTTACCTGTAGGACTCTATAATGATGAGTTGCCTGTAGGACTCTGTGTGGATGAGTTACCTGTTGGACTGTGTGTGGATGAGTTACCTGTAGGACTGTGTGTGGATGAGTTACCTGTAGGACTCTGTGTGGCTGAGTTACCTGTAGGGCTCTATGTGACTGAGTTACCTGTAGGACTCTTTGTGACTAAGTTACCTGTAGGACTCTGTGACTAAATTACCTGTAGGACTCTGAGTGTCTGAGTTACCTGTAGGACTGTGTGTGGATGAGTTACCTGTTGGACTCTGTGTGACTGAGTTACCTGTAGGACTCTATGTGGATGAGTTGCCTGTAGGACTGTGTGTGGATGAGTTACCTGTTGGACTGTGTGTGGATGAGTTACCTGTAGGACTGTGTGTGGATGAGTTACCTGTAGGACTCTGTGTGGCTGAGTTACCTGAAGGGCTCTATGTGACTGAGTTACCTGTAGGACTCTGTGTGACTAAGTTACCTGTAGGACTCTGCGACTAAGTTACCTGTAGGACTCTGAGTGTCTGAGTTACCTGTAGGACTGTGTGTGGATGAGTTACCTGTAGGACTCTGTGTGACGGAGTTACCTGTATCACTCTGTGTGACTGAGTTACCTGTAGGACTCTGTGTGATGGAGTTACCTGTAGGACTCTCTTTGGATGAGTTGCCTGTAGGACGCTGTGTGACTAAGTTACCTGTAGGACTCTGTGTGGATGAGTTGCCTGTAGGACTCTGTGTGACTGAGTAGCTGTAGGATTCTGTGAGACTGAGTTACCTGTAGGACTCTGTGTGGATGAGTTGCCTGTAGGACTCTGTGTGACTGAGTAGCTGTAGGACTCTGTGTGACTAAGTTACCTGTAGGGCTCTGAGTGACTGAGTTACCGGTAGGACTCTGTGTGACTGAGTTATCTGTAGGACTGTGTGTGGATGAGTTACCTGTTGGACTGTGTGTGGATGACTTACCTGTAGGACTGTGTGTGGATGAGTTACCTGTAGGACTCTGTGTGGCTGAGTTACCTGTAGGGCTCTATGTGACTTGAGTTACCTGTAGGACTCTGTGTGACTAAGTTACCTGTAGGACTCTGTGACTAAGTTACCTGTAGGACTCTGAGTGTCTGAGTTACCTGTAGGACTGTGTGTGGATGAGTTACCTGTAGGACTCTGTGTGACTGAGTTACCTGTAGGACTCTGTGTGACGGAGTTACCTGTATCACTCTGTGTGACGGAGTTACCTGTAGGACTCTGTGTGACGGAGTTACCTGTAGGACTCTGTGTGGATGAGTTGCCTGTAGGACGCTGTGTGACTAAGTTACCTGTAGGACTCTGTGTGGATGAGTTGCCTGTAGGACTCTGTGTGACTGAGTTAGCTGTAGGATTCTGTGAGACTGAGTTAGCTGTAGGACTCTGTGTGGCTGAGTTACCTGTAGGGCTCTATGTGACTGAGTTACCTGTAGGACTCTGTGTGACTAAGTTACCTGTAGGACTCTGTGACTAAGTTACCTGTAGGACTCTGTGTGACTGAGTTACCTGTAGGGCTCTGTGTGACTGAGTTACCTGTAGGACTCTGTGTGGATGAGTTGCCTGTAGGACGCTGGGTGACTAAGTTACCTGTAGGACTCTGTGTGGCTGTGTTACCTGTAGGACTCTGTGTGACTGAGTTACCTGTAGGACTCTGTGTGGATGAGTTGCCTGTAGGACGCTGTGTGACGGAGTTACCTGTAGGACTCTGTGTGGCTGAGTTACTTGTAGGACTCTGTGTGGCTGTGTTACCTGTAGGACTCTGTGTGACTGAGTTACCTGTAGGACTCTATGTGGATGAGTTGCCTGTAGGGCTCTGTGTGACGGAGTTACCTGTAGGACTCATTGTGGCTGAGTTACCTGTAGGGCTCTGTGTGACTGAGTTACCTGTAGGACTGTGTGTGGATGAGTTACCTGTAGGACTCTGTGTGACTGAGTTACCTGTAGGACTCTGTGTGACTGAGTTACCTGTAGGGCTCTGTGTGACTGAGTTACCTGTAGGACTCTGTGTGACTGAGTTACCTGTAGGACTATGTGTGACTGAGTTGCCTGTAGGACTGTGTGTGGATGAGTTACCTGTAGGACTCTGTGTGACTGAGTTACCTGTAGGACTCTGTGTGACTGAGTTACCTGTAGGACTCTGTGTGGATGAGTAACCTGTAGGACTCTGTGTGACTGAGTTACCTGTAGGACTCTGTGTGGATGACTTACCTGTAGGACTCTGTGTGACTGAGTTACCTGTAGGACTCTGTGTGGATGACTTACCTGTAGGACTCTGTGTGGATGAGTTAGCTGTAGGACTCTGTGTGGCTGAGTTACCTGTAGGACTCTGTGTGACTGAGTTACCTGTAGGACTCTGTGTGACTGAGTTACATGTAGGACTCTGTGTGACTGAGTTACCTGTAGGACTCTGTGTGGATGAGTTGCCTGTAGGACGCTGTGTGACGGAGTTACCTGTAGGACTCTGTGTGGCTGAGTTACCTGTAGGACTCTGTGTGGCTGAGTTACCTGTAGGACTCTGTGTGGCTGTGTTACCTGTAGGACTCTGTGTGACTGAGTTACCTGTAGGACTCTATGTGGATGAGTTGCCTGTAGGGCTCTGTGTGACGGAGTTACCTGTAGGACTCATTGTGGCTGAGTTACCTGTAGGGCTCTGTGTGACTGAGTTACATGTAGGACTGTGTGTGGATGAGTTACCTGTAGGACTCTGTGTGACTGAGTTACCTGCAGGACTCTGTGTGACTGAGTTACCTGTAGGGCTCTGTGTGACTGAGTTACCTGTAGGACTCTGTGTGACTGAGTTACCTGTAGGACTGTGTGTGACTGAGTTGCCTGTAGGACTGTGTGTGGATGAGTTACCTGTAGGACTCTGTGTGACTGAGTTACCTGTAGGACTCTGTGCGACTGAGTTACCTGTAGGACTCTGTGTGGATGAGTTACCTGTAGGACTCTGTGTGACTGAGTTACCTGTAGGAATCTGTGTGGATGACTTACCTGTAGGACTCTGTGTGGATGAGTTAGCTGTAGGACTCTGTGTGGCTGAGTTACCTGTAGGACTCTGTGTGACTGAGTTACCTGTAGGACTCTGTGTGACTGAGTTACCTGTAGGACTCTGTGTGACTGAGTTACATGTAGGACTCTGTGTGACTGAGTTACCTGTTGGTCTCTGTGTGAATGAGTTACCTGTAGGCCTCTGTGTGGCTGAGTTACCTGTTGGTCTGTGTGAATGAGTTACCTGTAGGACTCTGTGTGATGTTCACTGAGAGGGGAATAAAACCCTCGGGTCTGTGAACCTGCGTTTGTCTCGCATGGAAACGCATGCAATAGTGCAGTGAAAGAAAAGCACCAAGGTTCCCCAGAATCCAATGCCTTAGAAAGGCTTTTGAAAAGTTTTACAGGGATTCGAAGTATGTTGTCCTAAAACACAATTGGTAACATTATTGGAAAAAACTCTTATTTCATAAATACAACACAAGAATGAAAGAACCTTAAAATCAGTCATTAAAAGTGATAATCCAGAACATAATCCATTCACCAGAGAAGCACTCTATAAGATTTCCTCTTGCTAGTCATCATCCTTACCATTTATTTCATTCATATCTCTTGTAGACATTTTTTGATGAACAAAGTGCGCAGTTTGATTCCGACCTAGGTCTTTCGATCACGGTTCGATTTGTACCTCGATTTGACAACAGAAAATAACCTGTACACAGGTAACAAGAATGTAAAAAAATCAATCATATCTCTGCCTGCTTGCTGCTTAATCCTTCCCCAAAATGTGTTTGGATGACAGCTATAAACTCTAACACAACTAATGCTAGAAACGGTCCCTCAAAGCACTAAGAAATGTTGAAAAAGAAATAAAAAAGGTCAAGGTATGACATTGATCAAATGTGTAAAGCAAAAATGAAGACAAGCCTGATGAAAGACATTACAGGTGGTGTTTTTAGAGTCGGTGTGTGTGTCAGAGATCATCTCTCTCGTCCTTCAGTTTGTAGAAACACAGTTACGCCTCGTCTCACTTCCACTGTACGAGGCTTTCTCTGACATCTTTTCTGGCTTTTACAAACACAGACGCAGCTGTAGCGTTTTACTGCGTCTAACATCAAACTTATCATCTTCATTAAATGAGATCCAAGAGTAAAATGTAGGCGATCAGACCCGCAGAAGCTCCATTTGTGTGCATAAATACAGATGGGAATCTTATTGAGTGCAACTTGGAGAATCATGAGGCGTTTCAAGTTTTGATTTATATTTTGTATTTCTTTTTCTGAGTAATGTAACATACATGTCTGGTCCTAATATTTCCAGAATAATCACTGACAACGCTTGACCCGCGACTCCTTCTAGACGAGACTAACCCGCTCTAACTGACCAGCTCAACCGGCTAGTTCGCTCATTCTCTGTCCTCTCTCTCTGACCAGAACACACTGCTGACCAGACACACGCTCGAGGTCTGATGTCCTCACACACACACACGAGGACAAAACACTCCCGGCTCACGATCCCGCGGAGAACCAGCCTGTGGAACCGAGGTTTGTGGGTCTGAAATATGTTTTACAGGTTCGTCTGAATAACTTCCCCTAAAATGAGTCATTGCTGACATGGAGAAAATATACAGAGTTGATTCCTGAGGTACACAGACACTCCCTGGACGAGACGACTCCTGACCGTTCAAGTGGATTTAAAAACATTTGCCACACAGTGGAATGATGACGTTTACATGAAGTGTTGCTGAACGTTATATATGAGGTTATCATATCGTTTATTTCACATATGTTCATAATCTCTGAGTGCTCTGTATGAATGGAATGTTACTTTGCTACATTCTGACTAAATGTATCAGTAAACACATTCATAACTGCTGTTTGCTAACAAATGTTGTGCTGTTTTTGCACAAGATATTAATATCATTGCAGATCTTGTTATACTCACGTTTTTTATCAGTATTAAGCGATTTTCACATTAATAAATTATAATATTGTGTGTATTTTAGGGGATGATACTGACTTTCATGTAAAGCTGAACAAAACTGTTTAAAGACCGAGAACAAGATTACAGGAAGTAATTTGGTTTCTGTGGTTCTGCAGATTTATCACCCAAACTCATCATGTGAGAAAAGACAGTATTTTCATGTAACGACTGTAATGAGTTCATTGAAGCGCACTTCTGGATGATATATGCTGATTTCTGAACCGCATAGCTTACTAGTAATCTACTCATACTAGTTTTACCATATCTTTCTACAGCAGAAATTGTAAGAGTAGTTGGGTTGGGTTAATGGCACAGACCGAATTACGTCAGTACTACCGAATACTTATACTGCGCGGTTTCATTTACCACACACACTGAAGCACGCGTGACACTCGCGGTGTTTTTCAGCCTCTGCCATCTCAATATGTGAGAACGTGAATGCATGAACTTCATTTCCAGAGCCGCTCTGATCACTGAAGTTCATCAGCATTTTGCAGTTTAATTTAAGAAAAACTATCGTTCTATCATTAACACAGAGAAACTCAAAGGTCTTCACCGCAACCCGTCAAAATAAAAGTTTGCTTTAACTTGATAAAATATTACTGTTGTACAGTAGAATTTATATATCTCAATTTAATAATAATACTAACACTTATAATAATAAATTAGCAAAATTTATTTTTAAGGAATAATCACACTTTTTCTTCTATATTTTAATTTTAACAGTATAAAGCTCAGTTGTGCCACATGTTGTTTGAGAAAAAAGTTAAATTTCATATAAAAAATCAATTAAATTAATGTTTATGTCTTCATTTGATCACTAGAAAATTCACAACAAAGAATTTGTGTAAAACAAAACATTTCATAGAAATGTTTTTTTTTTTTTTTACTAACTGGTGAATTTTTATAAATATCTGAGCATCACAGACAATGGCAGACAGGAAGCTCTGGAATAATGTCAATAACACGTCTATAAATGACTATGTTTCTTTACAGTTATTGATGTAAACATGCCTAAATTACCAGAAAAAGGTACCAGTGGGTACTGGCACCGAATTTCAGGTACTGTACCGGTTAAAATGTGAACAGTCCCGGACTCTAAAGAGTAGTGTGTGCTTCTGAATTGAGCAATAGTTCAGGATTCCCTCAGACGTCACAGTGTAATGCGCAGCTGACACAGCCGGCTCCTCCAGCGAGAGTTATTGTTCTCTGAAGGGTCCGGTGTCGATCGCTGCAGTGTGATGCGTGACGTCACCGGCTGATGACCTCATCAGATGCTGGGTCACCGGCTGATGACCTCATCAGATACTGCCAGTGACTCTCAGACTGTGTTTTCCTGCAATACTTTACTATTCTTTATCTTTGAAATATTTGTTTTTTACGTAAGTTTGCTTTATCATACTAAAAATTATTTTATCCCAATACTTGAGAAAATGGTTAATATAATTACATTGAAGATCATTTTTATGCAACTTTGTTTACATTGTGTATGTTTTCATATGTTTACTGTCATATGCCTAAATGTGTATATTAGCCGTATGCAGACTCACAGTATGTAATGAATCATCAAATGACTTTCAGTAAAAACTTGACCAACACTTCTCCTAACACTCATTTTATTCAGTGTTTTGTTCTGTTTCTGTAGCGTCACATTATTGCTGCAGCATTACGACTCTTACACACGACGTGGTGTGTGTGTGTGTGTGTGTTTGTTTGTGTCGGTGTAAGTGTGTGTCATGGGGCTCTTTGTTTATTGTTAAGACAATAATGACACTCTCAAACACATCAGTTTAAACATTACACACACACACTCATTAGCTCACACGCGCTCACACACAGATGCTCGCACACACACACTGACTTCTGTTATTTATATATAAATATAGGTGAAATAAGCCACAGGTGTGTATCCCTCGTGTGGTCAAACAGTCACAGACAGCCCAGCCGTGTTGTGCGATCGATCGCTAATCCAAAAGAGCAATAGTAACGTTTCCTCCGGAATGCCGGTGTTCTGACGATGTGTGCTGCCTTGTCGAAAAATGCTACCGTAGCGCAAATCGATAGCAGAGAATGTTGATACATTCTCTATTGTTTCCATAATTGTGTAAATCTCACAATATTATGACATCGTTATTTCATTTAAATCAGGGTAGGTGTATGGGGAGCATATTTTGATGTTTTAAATGAACTATATTTCATATAGCAATTATCACTTTTGATATAACAAGTAAAAATGACATTATTATATGAAATATAATTATAATAAAATTCGAAGTTAAGAGTACAGTATACTGTACTGTTTTTATTTTTAAAACGGTGTGAAGAGTAAAACTTATCATCAAATATTCATCTTTGACCTGTCAAAGTTTCCTACAAGTCTCCACAGCAAGGATGCATAGATTTATGGGCGTGGTAAGCAGAAGAAAAATGAGTCTGCACATGCGCATAACCAGTAAGTAGCACATCTCGATGGGTAGCATGAATCGTCAGAACACCTGTTTTGTGCCGAATTTTGACCCCCGACAAATTACTACCCCCCTAGCATTGGTAGGTTGAGGAATAATGGTGGGGGAGGGGTTAGGATTAGGGGTGGGGTTAGGATTAGGCCATCAGGTACTGACTTCAACGAGGGGGGTAATAATTTGGCAGGGGGTCGAAATTCGGCACAACGCCGGTAAACCGGTTGATCAGCTGACGAATGACGTCACGGGGATTCCCAGGTGTAACCTTTTACAGCACAGGTCTTCAATCCTGCTCCTGGAGGGCCACTGTCCTGCAAAGTTTAGTTCCAATCTGCTTCAGCACACCTGCCTTTGTAGCGATCCCGACGAGCTTGATGGGCTGACTCAGGTGTGTTAGATTAGGGTTGGAACTAAACTCTGCAGGACAGCGGCCCTCCAGGAGCAGGATTGAAGACTTCTGTTTTACAGTCTATGGTTGGCACTGATTAACATGGTCACTCCCCAGATTACAGTATCCCTTCTCATATTCACAACCCGACAAACAGGACTGAACAAAAGTCCCCGTCAAACCCTCTGAATCCACTGATAAAAACCTTTATTTATTAATGAGTCATTTTCACACATGAGGATGTTCCTGAGTGGCATTAAAGTGAGCTTTTGTCTAATTCAGCTCACTTCTGGGGACTGGTCATCACCGAGACTCTGACGTCATCTGTTGGTGACTGGAGGAACTTCATCCTGATTCACTTCACTGACTCTAATCACGTGCTGGACGTACAGAAAACACGTTTACTAACACCATCAACAAGCAAGCAGCTAGCTAATATAATAGCGTTTGTATATGTTGATATTTACATACTATTTATTCAGATACTTTCACGTGAAATTCTTGCATTTCGGTGTTGAGTAGCCTAAGTGAACAAATGTGCGAAAGCCCTTTTTCCTTAAACTTCTCCAGATCTGATTCCTCTCGGCTTTGATGATGTATGCTGGCAGGTGATTTTAGTGTTCATTTTGTAATGATCAATGGCTTGTCCATTTTAAGGAGCAGCTGTATCTCAGTCATGTCACACTGTTACGTGTCCTTCTTAAGGCGCGTGTTACAGTGAGGAAACTTCATAGGATGAATATTTGAATAAATACGTTTTATAAATTCGGAAATCGCACACACGTATAGGACTACTACTCGTACTACTTTTCCCACATATTTGTATTGCAGAAATAGTAGTAGTATGTAGTTCCGAATGTTTGTTTGGCCGTTTCGCTGGCTGGTTGTTACCTGTGCGCAGACTCCTGTGCGCATGCGCGTCAGATGACGCACCTGTGTTTGGGGTGGAGCGATGATGATGATGATGATGATGATGAGGGGGAGGAAGAGCAGAGCAGAGCAGAGGAATCACAAGCCGGTCTCTGAGAGGAACACAACTACAAGTTAAAGCGGCTTTTGGGATAAAATGCGGGTTTGATCCGTGACTCTGATCGCATTCACACTCGCGCTGGTTTCGGTTCGCGTTTACTGGAGTTTCATCTGAACATCATGATGATCGTGTCTCTGCTGCTGCTGAGTGTCCTGAGCTCAGGTGAGACATACACACACACACACACACACACACACACACACACACACACACACACACTCACTCACTCACTCACTCACTCACTCACTCAGTTATAATGCAGAATAATACAGTGGCATTGTGAAGGTTGGTCAGAGGAACAGGTAACTGTGTTTCACCTGTTGAGCGCGTTCGTTTCGGTCACGTGATCACTGGTTGTTTACATCGATCCAATTGAAATGTACAAACATTCAAAAAATGACGGGATGTAAATCGGGATATAAATTTAAAACAGCTTAAAGCACTCAAGAGTAAGAAAGTATGGAATCTAGTGAAAATGAAAACATAAATAGATAAACGAGTATATAAATGCAGCGCTCAGGTGATCATTTATGTTTATTTGAAATCCAAAAGATTAAAAGAAATGAAGTTTTCATGAATAGTTAGCTGAATATTTCTCCTTACCAACACTGAAACTCAAGTTTCTTTGAAACCAGTGAAGAATTTCCTGCTCTTTGTGTCATTTCCAGTTTTACAGGTTTGGCAGCTTGTGTGTTTCTGTCTGTTTATCTCTCTCTCTCTCTCTCTCTCTCACACACACACACAGAGTTTTCTCTTATTATACACTTACTCTTATTATTATTGACTGACACTATTGGTTAAGAACAAAACGTGATCTGAATAATGACTCTTCTTCTGTAGAATCTGAAAGTATGTCATATTAAGTTGATCTTGTGTTATTGTCGTGTTTATCACTGTCGCTGCTCTGACTCGATCAGTCCTGTGTAAAGCGCACGTTCTCTTCCTCCCTCAGGGACTCTGTGTATCCAGGTCACTCTCTCTGAGCTGGAGAGACGCACGACTCTCTTCGCTTCGGTCACTTTACGCTGTGATTACTCCACCTCCGCACAGCCGCAGAATGTGTTGGTCACCTGGAAGTTCAAGTCCTTCTGCAAAGACCCAGTTCTGGACTATTACTCCACAGGTATCTCTTCCACATCTCTCTCTCTCTCAGTGCGGGAGACGCTCCTGTGCGCTCGATGCTTCACTGTCGTGAGCAAGAAGTTGTGAATGATGGAGTGGATCTGAGCCCGAGTAGAAGCAGTACAGCATGTTTAGGAGTGAACTACTGTAATGTTCAACAGGAGATGTTGTTGTGATTCCCATCAGGGGCCGGTTTCACAAAGATAGATTTTGACTTTGGCTTAGCCTTAGATATAGTAGATAGTCAGACTTCAGATTTACATCTTAATCAGACCGTTGCACAAAACACTCAAGACTCTGACTATCTTAAGTAGGACTACACTGCAATGCATTCTGGGTAAAATAAGACCCTTTTCAAAACTAAGTAAGCGCATTCAACCGCTCGGTGCAGTTTACCCCAGCGGAAAACGTGTTTGTTGGAGGAGTATAACAGGTACAAGGACATTTTACTTGGGAAATTTAGTGGAGAATGTAGTAACAAGAAGAAATGTTTAATTTGGAAAAAGATTGACAGTTAACAGCGTTAATCCGAGCGTTGAGCGGAGCGTTAAAGACATACAGAAAAGAAAAGTTTCCTAAAACCCTTTCCCTTCTCATAGCTCTCTCCATAACGCCGTCAGCAAACACAAATCATGAGCATTTTCCCTTTTCTTTTGGCTGTTTGTAATGTAACTGATTGTTACTGCTAGTTGCCAAGGTAACAGAGTCTTAGACCTGGGTTAGCCTGGGGTAAGGGGTCTAATTTTTTTGGTCTAAATTAAGTCGGTCTTAATTAGCTTTGTGAAACTGGCCCCAGATCAGCAGAACCCGTCCAGCGCTGTCTAACCTGTGTGTGTGTGTGTTCTGCAGCGTACCAGTCTGCCCTTCAGTTGGGTCAAGATCCAGCCAACGACTGCGTGGACTCGCAGCGCACCATCCGAACCGTGGCTCAGAAACTGGGCCCGAACGAGGCGGTGCTGGGCTCCGAGTACAGGGACCGCAAAGTCTTCATTCAGAACAGTGAGTTGATGAAGATACGAGAAACATGTGGAAGGGGGTTTACAGTCAAAGACCCAGAACCAGACATGATGAATAAAGAACCGGAGTCAGAATTATAATAAATTGAAGAAAAAATTTACTGAAGATATTTTGCAGCTTCAAGACTCACAGGAGTTCATAGGCCGACCCGTTCTCAGTTACGAATATCAGCAGTTATTCGCTAACCAAAGCTCTACGCTCGTCCTTGCTTCAGGTTGGATGGTTCTGATTGGCTAAGAAATAGATAAACATAGTAATTTTCCACACATATACAGATAAACTGAAGCATATCTCCATCGACTAGGCGACCGACACTCGGACCCTGAAGTTCGGCTCGTCGTGACCTTCCGGGTCGCAGATTTGTGTTGCTGAGTGCCAACATGTCCAGAACAACTCAGTCAATCTCCTATAACACACACACCGACACACACACCGACACACAGCTTCTTCAAGGCGGGATTTGGTCAGGCTCTAACTATAAACAGGAGAGTCGTCTCAAAACACCAAGAAAATACGTTCTTTCTCTCAAGGAGAGGAAACTTTAATCTAACGCAGTAAAGTAAGGCTTTAACTGAGAAATAATCCCTTAAACTAGAGACATCAATGACCCCTGACCACCACTGTCAGAGACTATGTATATATTGACACATGTTGAAGAAGTCCTTTCTCAAACACAAAACAGATCCATAATTAATTTCTGGAGGCCGGGCTGAGCAAGCACTGTTACTGCATTCAGAAATCAAATACAGTCATTAGAGAATACATTTCAGTAATCACACTGGTAACTTCTATAACGAAGGAAAATCTTACAAGCCTAGAGAAGTCATTCAACTCATTTGATATTTAGAAGGAAAAACATTGATTAATACCTTGATTATAATCACTCATTAGATATACATTGACGCAACAGTAGATTCCAGAACCCCCCCCCCCCCCCTTCAAGTCGAGTCACATTTATTTCTACAGTGCTTTTTACAACACAGTGTTTCAAAGCAGCTTTACAGAGATAACAGAAAAATAATCCAACAAAGCTTGTTTCCAGAAGAAAATAGCGTCACAGTCCAGCTTTAGTAAGTTCAGTGATGGTTCATTTTTGTAAAAAATTAATTAGTTTAGTTCATTTATTTATACACAGATATATATATATATAGCCGCTCTGGAGAAAACTGATGTCATCGTCCAGCTCAGTTCAGTTCTCATATAATGGTGTCAATGCAGGAGATCAATAATATTGTTGAATATTAAATCAAATTTTAAATTAAATGTGCCCAACTAAGCAAGCCCAAACGCAAATGGCAACAAAGGTGTAAAAAAGGTGACGAACCAAAACTCCATCAGTGACAGAATGGAGAAATAAACCCTGTGAGAAACCAGACTCAGTCTCAGTTGTCCTCTGGCCAACGAACCAACAGTGTGAGATAATGATTCAGGCATTACCAGTCAGAGGTCAGATTTGTGACTTCTGACTTCACATGAAACGTGAGATTGAGTGTCAGAATGCAGATGGACTGACGCTTGAGCGCAAACCTGAGCCACCGCCACAAATCAACACAACCAATCCTTCACAATCATAACCCTTTAGCTTCAGTTCAACAAATTAATATTTTCTTTCACTACTGACCGTTATCAGTTTGTAGCAGTAAATGAAGAGATGTCTTCTCGATCACGAGTTCAGTATGGCGTACCACAAGGCTCAGTACTAGGACCGCTGCTGTTCACTCTGTACATGCTACCCTCACACACACACACACACACACTCTGTACATGCTACCCTAAGGACATATCATTAGGAGATGCTGTAAAGGGACCGGTCTAATCAGTTTGTTGTTTTTTCCATGAATGGTTATTGTTCCCATTTCAGTCGTAATCCAGATATGTTCTCTGTGTTTGTGTTGAGCAGAGGCGGATCTGGTCATCAATGAGGTGATGTGGTGGGATAACGGCATGTATTTCTGCTCTGTGGATGCGCCTGGAGATACAATCGGAGATTCAGATAAGGAGATGAAGCTGATCGTGTACCGTAAGTCCCGATTCCTAACACAAGAGTTAAACATAGGAGAACAAAAAGCCTATAAAAACTTTTAAAATTCATTCAAAACAGAAGCAAACTGATACTGTGTTTCAGCATATAGAGACAGTGATGAATGATCATCATCAGTTGGCAGATGCTTTTATCCAAAGCGACTTAAAGTAGTAGTTCACTTCAGATTTAAAATGTCCTGATAATGTACTCTGCCCCACTCAGAGCCGATCGGGCCTAAACACACACTACGCCAGTTACTCAAGGCCCCGCCTCGCCTCGTGACACAGCCCGTCAATCAGAGTTTACAACATCGATGAGATAATTAAGCGGAACGATCCTTCTGGTCACGAAAAGACAGAAAAAACACCATAAGAGTGAATAGTGGGAACAGCGATCAGGACTTGTGTTCTCTCCTCTCCGAGTGTGACGTCAGCAGAGAACAGTGAAGTTGGGTTATGTGCATCTCTCTGTAACCCAGTAACCCAGGGCATCTCTGGGTTTGTCTAATGCCGGCCACTTCCAGAGCTGTTCTGTGACTTTGTGTCTGACAAAAACTATTACGTTTGATAAACGACAAAGGGCAACAGTGTTTGTTTATAAACTACTGATATCAGGAATTACATTATAATTAGTATTAGTTAAAGGAGGGAGGATTGTAGTGGGAGTCGGGCGGGACTGTGGGGTCATGGGTCATGGGTCAGGACGGCCCCATCACAGAATGTGGCTTAGGGCCCCAGAGAGGCCAGGATCGGCTCTCCTCACGTCATCCAAGATATTCATGTGTTTCTTTCTTCAGTAGAAAAGAAATGAAGGTTTTTGAAGAAAACACTCCAGGATTTTCTCCATATAGTGACTTCGATGGAGTCCAACGGGTCGAAGGTCCAAATGTGAGTTTCAGTGCAGCTTCAAAGTCTCGACACGATCCAGCCGAGGAATAAGAGTCTGATCTACTCAAACCAGCGCACATTTATAACAAAATAAACATTTATATACTTTTTAACCACAAATGGTCTTGCACAAACTGTGATGCGACACACATTAGGTAATCAGGTTGAAAGGTCAGGGAGTAAATGATCAGGAGTGAAGTGAACTCCTCCTTTATATCACAGTGAAGGTCTAGATTTGATGATCAGTTGATGCGTTTACTGAGAATGTGTTGCGAGTGGCAGGATCTACTGTGTGTGTGTGTGGTTAGACTGGCTGATGCTGATCCTCCTGCTGTGTGTGTGTTGTTAGACTGGCTGACGGTGCTCTTCATCGTGATGGGAGTGCTGATGCTCGTCCTTCTGCTGTGTGTGTGTTGCTGTCAGTGCTGTCCGCAGAAGTGCTGCTGTTACGTGCGCTGCCCGTGCTGCCCTCAGACCTGCTGCTGCCCCGAGAAGGGTTAGTACACACACACACACACTGACACACACACACACACACACTCCTAACGCTGTGTGCTCCTGTGTTCAGCTGTGATGCAGCACCGGCTGATAAAGGAGGGTTAGTACACACACACACACACACACACACACACTCCTAACGCTGTGTGCTCCTGTGTTCAGCTGTGATGCAGCACCGGCTGATGAAGGAGGCGCAGAAGGCCATGACGCCGTGGCTGAACGGACAGCCGCTCTACGCTCCCATGAGCAACCACAGCTCCGGCTACCAGATGAACCCCATGCTGTACGCAGGTCAGTGCAGATCTGCTGATGTTTAACAGCAGAAACACACGCGAAGAACAAGCTGAAGGACGATTGTACAGTTATACTGAAAGACTTTTACTTAATAGAAAGAGTCTAAACTCTCAGTCAGACACAGAAGGACTGGTTGAGAGAGAGCGACAGGTTTATCAGATCATATTCATCATTCAGAGGCGTTAGAAACTGTGTATCGAATATAATGCAGCAGGCTTTATACGGGCACTGTATTCAGTGTGTGTTTATTTAATATATATTTTCAATAGCTCATTTAAGCTAATTTGCTGCAGCTTTTCATATTTTGCTTCTATGCATTCAGACGTGTTTTTTTTAATGTGACACAAGGGCCGCTGTGTGTTTGTGTTCTGAGTCTCTCTGTTTTCCCGCTTCAGGGTCACAGAAGGGTCACATGACGCCGGTTCCGCTGCCGCCTCCGCATCTGCAGATGCCGGGTCACATGCATCCTCCCAGTATGCACGGCAACGGCAGCGTTCACGGGAACCATCAGGTGCTGGAGTACCTGGAGAGTCAGGTGCGCGGCATGGATGTGAACAGCCCTCTCCAGCCCCAGCACATGCCGCCCCCCCCGCAGCTCGTCCCGCAGCACGTGCCCTTCTCCGCCGGGCCTCCCAGCATGCTCTCTGGCCTGGACGACGGTCCCGCCTCACGCCGGCTCCCGTCTGGGTCACGAGGAGCCAGATCACACTCCAGTGGCTCGTCTGCGTACGGCGTCCCACCGCGCGATGAGCGCCGCTACCCACGCCCGTTAATCCCGCGCAGCTACAGCCAGGAGGACGTCCTGGACAGCCGGAGCCGGTCCGGAGGATCCCGCCCTCGCTCCCGATCCCGGGACGATCTGCTGGCCATGGAGCGCAGAGGCCCAGCCCGGCGGGATGATTACTCTCCTCTGCCCCGCCGTGGATCCTGGAGCTCCGCTAACGAGGAGGCTAGCAGACGCGGAGGAACACGAGCAGATCGCGGATGGTCAGATCATCCTCCCACCTACAGCGAGTACGAGCCCGGGAAGAAGCCGAGCAAGCGGCCGGAGCGCTTCTCTGTAAGAGTCTGAACTACTCCTGAGCGGCTCACGCCTTCACTAACACCGCTATCCTCTTTAAAACTGCCATTCTCCTGCCACTACGGCTGGGATAATAAATCGATGCATCATGAATCGAATCTGAGATTTGCCGAATGCATTGCGATTTTCTCTCGTTCAATTCTGAGCTTAGTTTTTATCAGCAGAGCTGTGTGCTTTAGAAACAGCCATACTCTGGTGTCCAGTGCCTTACACACACCACATGACCTTCTATAAAATTATCATTCATAAAGTTCAAAAAGGTGGAAACGAATTACAAGGGTGTTTACATAAATCTTGCAACATAAAACATTCTGAGTTGCAAGACGAGTACATTCTCAGACATTCCCGAACGCACAAGCGATCTTCTTCGTGAGTATTTGAGCATGCGGTTAAAAACTAGCCTAGAGCACCTCCTGCTGTTAAAAACTTGCCTAGAGTGCCATCTGTTGTTAAATACTAAGCTCAGAATCAATTCGAGAAAGAATTGCGATGCATTTGGAAAATATCGCAATGCATCAATTTATTGTTCCAGCCCTAGTAACAACATTAAACTAACCGACCAAAACTAGTCGATCCAAACTTCTGCAATCACAATCACATCAAACATGTAAATGAATGTAAGATGATTTCTTTCTCGTTTAAATCTGAAATGGGACTTATTATGCAGCTAAAACAGCGTGTTATTGCTTCCACCCAAAAAGGGGCATGATGTAATAACTCATCTGTGGGGTGTTAGCGGCCGCAAAGTTAATAACTAATGATCTTTACAACGGAAGTGAATCAATCAAAACTAACTTTATCTGGACAATAACTTTATTCTACAGCGGCTGTAAAAACTAAACAATCTCTGTAACTGTAATCTACTATTATCACTGTAAAGCTGCTGTGAAACTCCATATCGTTAAAGCGCTGTATAAATGGAGACTCAACTATTTTGGGCTGAAACTTCAGACAGACTCTGAAGTCATTTCAGACTTGTATTACACCGTGTAAAAGGGTTATAGGTCCGTTCACTGTTTGTACAGACGCTCAGATGTTCTTTCACTGAAGATCTTTATCCCCTCAGAACTTGATCCGCAGGTTTAGCTCATGCTCCAGTGCAAACAGTGCAATCCTGTCCATTTACAAACTGATGGGTTTATAGTGAGCTGTCTGCGCGTCCTCAGACCCGATCCTCATGGGTTTAGAGTGAGCTCTCTGCGCGTCCTCAGACCCAATCCTCATGGGTTTAGAGTGAGCTCTCTGCGCGTCCTCAGACCCGATCCTCATGGGTTTAGAGTGAGCTCTTCACTGTGTTCTGCGCGTCCTCAGACCCGATCCTCATGGGTTTAGAGTGAGCTCTCTGCGCGTCCTCAGACCCAATCCTCATGGGTTTAGAGTGAGCTCTCTGCGCGTCCTCAGACCCGATCCTCATGGGTTTAGAGTGAGCTCTTCACTGTGTTCTGCGCGTCCTCAGACCCGATCCTCATGGGTTTAGAGTGAACTCTTCACTGTGTTCTGCGCGTCCTCAGACCCGATCCTCATGGGTTTAGAGTGAGCTCTTCACTGTGTTCTGCGCGTCCTCAGACCCGATCCTCATGGGTTTAGAGTGAGCTCTTCACTGTGTTCTGCGCGTCCTCAGACCCGATCCTCATGGCGTTCAGTCCCTGCTGATCTTGTTAATCTCCGCTCTCTCTTCTCAGGATAGGAGCTCTCGCAGCGGCACCAGCATCGTCATCTGAACACCAGCGTCTGAAGCCTCTGTGCTCATCAACACAATTAACAAAAGTGCTTTTACTGAACATATTTGAAGGATCTGCTACTTTGAAGATAGATCATGGATATTTTTCTTTTATATTTTTGTGCAGAGCAGTTTATACACTTGAATGTGAATATGAATGAATATCCTCTTGTAGGGAATGTGTGACATTAACTGTGTGTGATGTTTCTTGGGGTTGAGGATTTATCTGTGTAAATATCACATCTTTTGTGACAATATATGTATTAATATATTGAGGTTTAAGCACACACTGCATTTACAGCACAGAGATATAATGCAATATAACACAAGAATTGTGTATGAGACTCTGAAATGCTCATTATTATGTCCATAATAAGTTATTCATTGTGATTTGTGATTGCAACTCTGGCTGCATAAAGGAATAACTTATTCAGAAGTGTGTATTTATGTTTTATTGATCGTGCTCAGGTCAAACTGTTCTTTAGCCTTTTGTAAATAATGTCTTTATGCATCTAAAGTTCAAAATCAGAATGATTTTTCAGTTTTGCTTTTATATCAACTTCCTCTGAATGTGTGAATCACTGTTCACATCATGTGAACAGCCTCTAATAATGAAAGACTTGTACATGTTCTATTGTTCATATATGAAGGACTGTATATTAATGTTTTGTTTCTTTACGTCATGCATCTTATGTGGACAGAATTCTTCCTTTTCCACTTGCATAAATAAATCTGCGAAAACAGCAGCATATGCCGACATGTTTGTGTACATCTGTTTCTCAGGCTAATAGCAATTCTTAGATGTCCTTTGATCATATTTTGTAAAAAACATTCAATTTTAAAAAATGCACACTTTCATAGTTAACTTTATAATGCAAGTACTTTAGGAACTTTTTACCGGTAGTCTACGATGATTTTTTAAACATCATTATACAGGTCCTTCTCAAAAAATTAGCATATTGTGATAAAGTTCATTATTTTCCATAATGTAATGATAAAAATTAAACTTTCATATATTTTAGATTCATTGCACACCAACTGAAATATTTCAGGTCTTTTATTGTTTTAATACTGATGATTTTGGCATACAGCTCATGAAAACCCAAAATTCCTGTCTCAAAAAATTAGCATATCATGAAAAGGGTCTCTAAACGAGCTCTTAACCTAATCATCTGAATCAACTAATTAATTATAAACACCTGCAAAAGATTCCTGAGGATTTAAAAAACTCCCAGCCTGTTTCATTACTCAAAACCGCAATAATGGGTAAGACTGCCGACCTGACTGCTGTCCAGAAGGCCATCATTGACACCCTCAAGCAAGAGGGTAAGACACAGAAAGAAATTTCTGAACAAATAGGCTGTTCCCAGAGTGCTGTATCAAGGCACCTCAGTGGGAAGTCTGTGGGAAGGAAAAAGTGTGGCAAAAAAACGCTGCACAACGAGAAGAGATGACCGGACCCTGAGGAAGATTGTGGAGAAGGACCGATTCCAGACCTTGGGGGACCTGCGGAAGCAGTGGACTGAGTCTGGAGTAGAAACATCCAGAGCCACCGTGCACAGGCGTGTGCAGGAAATGGGCTACAGGTGCCGCATTCCCCAGGTCAAGCCACTTTTGAACCAGAAACAGCGGCAGAAGCGCCTGACCTGGGCTACAGAGAAGCAGCACTGGACTGTTGCTCAGTTTTGCATGTCATTCGGAAATCAAGGTGCCAGAGTCTGGAGGAAGACTGGGGAGAAGGAAATGCCAAAATGCCTGAAGTCCAGTGTCAAGAACCCACAGTCAGTGATGGTCTGGGGTGCCATGTCAGCTGCTGGTGTTGGTCCACTGTGTTTTATCAAGGGCAGGGTCAATGCAGCTAGCTATCAGGAGATTTTGGAGCACTTCATGCTTCCATCTGCTGAAAAGCTTTATGGAGATGAAGATTTCATTTTTCAGCACGACCTGGCACCTGCTCACAGTGCCAAAACCACTGGTAAATGGTTTACTGACCATGGTATTACTGTGCTCAATAGGCCTGCCAACTCTCCTGACCTGAACCCCATAGAGAATCTGTGGGATATTGTGAAGAGAAAGTTGAGAGACGCAAGACCCAACACTCTGGATGAGCTTAAGGCCGCTATCGAAGCATCCTGGGCCTCCATAACACCTCAGCAGTGCCACAGGCTGATTGCCTCCATGCAACGCCGCATTGAAGCAGTCATTTCTGCAAAAGGATTCCCGACCAAGTATTGAGTGCATAACTGAACATAATTATTTGAAGGTTGACTTTTTTTTTTGTATTAAAAACACTTCTTTTATTGGTCGGATGAAATATGCTAATTTTTTGAGATAGGAATTTTGGGTTTTCATGAGCTGTATGCCAAAATCATCAGTATTAAAACAATAAAAGACCTGAAATATTTCAGTTGGTGTGCAATGAATCTAAAATATATGAAAGTTTAATTTTTATCATTACATTATGGAAAATAATGAACTTTATCACAATATGCTAATTTTTTGAGAAGGACCTGTAGATGCAAATATTGCTGTTTTGTGCTTGTCCCACACCCAGACTTCTGATCTTCAATAATGAAAAAAAAGTGTAAAAAAAGATTTATCTATTTTTTTTAATATGACTGTATACAGTATCAGTAAAATAATCAAAACATAATTGTGGTATTTAAGGTCAGACAACTATTAATGTGATTTTATATACAAAATATAGTTGTCCCACAGTATTGCCGTCATTTCCACCACAACGCTGTAATGTCCCTTTTAAAGGGCTTTTTTGAAGGATTGTTTGGGTAGTTTCTATGGAGATGAACAATGACATCACAGCACATGCCTGACATGGAGGAGACTTTTAATTTCTTCACCAACTTGGAGAAGAAAACTCAAGGTAAATATTGCTTGAAATGAAAATATTTTTATTGTATGTCATTTCCAAACATGGCGTTACATCAATTGAGTTTGTAAATAAATAGATTTTTTAACATAAATAGATGTATTTTGCATGCATGCACTGCTAGCTACCAATTCATAGCTAATCTGTAATACTAGCTTGGATTTTTTTTTACAAAATACTGCAGGATTGTCATTTCCAACACATTCCTTCTTGGGTGGAAATGACATTTATGCTTACAATGTGCAATTCATAGATTGTGTGGCAACATATTTATATTTTATTTATTGAAATGTACAATGCTAATGTATTTATTCAAATATATATTTGTTGAAATGCCTTTTCATCTATTTTTAAGATGCCGCGGAAGTCAACTGCAGAAAGGTCTCAGTCCTATACCAAAACAGAACCAAACAAACTAATGACTAATGAGATTAATGATTTGTTAAATGGAATTGTCTGTTTCAGAAAGTTTCAAATAAATGTCTTCTGTTTTTCTACATGGACGTCAATTCATTGTCATTTCCACACCACTCAGTCATTTCCACAACACCCAGTCATTTCCACAACACTCAGTCATTTCCACAACACCCAGTCATTTCCACAACACTCAGTCATTTCCACACCACTCAGTCATTTCCACAACACCCAGTCATTTCCACAACACTCAGTCATTTCCACACCACTCAGTCATTTCCACAACACCCAGTCATTTCCACAACACCCAGTCATTTCCACAACACTCAGTCATTTCCACGACACCCAGTCATTTCCACAACACCCAGTCATTTCCACAACACTCAGTCATTTCCACAACACCCAGTCATTTCCACAACACTCAGTCATTTCCACAACACTCAGTCATTTCCACAACACTCAGTCATTTCCACAACACTCAGTCATTTCCACAACACTCAGTCATTTCCACAACACCCAGTCATTTCCACAACACTCAGTCATTTCCACAACACCCAGTCATTTCCACAACACTCAGTCATTTCCACAACACTCAGTCATTTCCACAACACTCAGTCATTTCCACAACACCCAGTCATTTCCACAACACCCAGTCATTTCCACAACACCCAGTCCTTTCCACAACACTCAGTCATTTCCACAACACTCAGTCATTTCCACAACACTCAGTCATTTCCACAACACTCAGTCATTTCCACAACACCCAGTCATTTCCACAACACCCAGTCATTTCCACAACACCCAGTCCTTTCCACAACACTCAGTCATTTCCACAACACTCAGTCATTTCCACAACACTCAGTCATTTCCACAACACTCAGTCATTTCCACAACACTCAGTCATTTCCACAACACCCAGTCATTTCCACAACACTCAGTCATTTCCACAACACCCAGTCATTTCCACAACACTCAGTCATTTCCACAACACTCAGTCATTTCCACAACACTCAGTCATTTCCACAACACTCAGTCATTTCCACAACACTCAGTCATTTCCACAACACTCAGTCATTTCCACAACACTCAGTCATTTCCACAACACCCAGTCATTTCCACAACACCCAGTCATTTCCACAACACTCAGTCATTTCCACAACACTCAGTCATTTCCACAACACCCAGTCATTTCCACAACACTCAGTCATTTCCACAACACTCAGTCATTTCCACAACACCCAGTCATTTCCACAACACTCAGTCATTTCCACAACACTCAGTCATTTCCACAACACTCAGTCATTTCCACAACACCCAGTCATTTCCACAACACCCAGTCATTTCCACAACACTCAGTCATTTCCACAACACTCAGTCATTTCCACAACACCCAGTCATTTCCACAACACTCAGTCATTTCCACAACACTCAGTCATTTCCACAACACCCAGTCATTTCCACAACACTCAGTCATTTCCACAACACTCAGTCATTTCCACAACACTCAGTCATTTCCACAACACCCAGTCATTTCCACAACACCCAGTCATTTCCACAACACTCAGTCATTTCCACAACACCCAGTCATTTCCACAACACTCAGTCATTTCCACAACACTCAGTCATTTCCACAACACCCAGTCATTTCCACAACACCCAGTCATTTCCACAACACCCAGTCATTTCCACAACACCCAGTCATTTCCACAACACTCAGTCATTTCCACAACACTCAGTCATTTCCACAACACCCAGTCATTTCCACAACACCCAGTCATTTCCACAACACCCAGTCCTTTCCACAACACTCAGTCATTTCCACAACACTCAGTCATTTCCACAACACCCAGTCATTTCCACAACACTCAGTCATTTCCACAACACTCAGTCATTTCCACAACACCCAGTCATTTCCACAACACTCAGTCATTTCCACAACACTCAGTCATTTCCACAACACCCAGTCATTTCCACAACACCCAGTCATTTCCACAACACCCAGTCATTTCCACAACACCCAGTCATTTCCACAACACCCAGTCATTTCCACAACACTCAGTCATTTCCACAACACTCAGTCATTTCCACAACACCCAGTCATTTCCACAACACCCAGTCATTTCCACAACACCCAGTCATTTCCACAACACCCAGTCATTTCCACAACACCCAGTCATTTCCACAACACCCAGTCATTTCCACAACACCCAGTCATTTCCACAACACTCAGTCATTTCCACAACACCCAGTCATTTCCACAACACCCAGTCATTTCCACAACACTCAGTCATTTCCACAACACTCAGTCATTTCCACAACACTCAGTCATTTCCACAACACCCAGTCATTTCCACAACACTCAGTCATTTCCACAACACCAAGTCATTTCCACAACACTCAGTCATTTCCACAACACTCAGTCATTTCCACAACACCCAGTCATTTCCACAACACCCAGTCATTTCCACAACACTCAGTCATTTCCACAACACTCAGTCATTTCCACAACACTCAGTCATTTCCACAACACTCAGTCATTTCCACAACACCCAGTCATTTCCACAACACTCAGTCATTTCCACAACACTCAGTCATTTCCACAACACCCAGTCATTTCCACAACACCCAGTCATTTCCACAACACCCAGTCATTTCCACAACACTCAGTCATTTCCACAACACTCAGTCATTTCCACAACACTCAGTCATTTCCACAACACCAAGTCATTTCCACAACACTCAGTCATTTCCACAACACTCAGTCATTTCCACAACACCCAGTCATTTCCACAACACCAAGTCATTTCCACAACACTCAGTCATTTCCACAACACTCAGTCATTTCCACAACACTCAGTCATTTCCACAACACTCAGTCATTTCCACAACACTCAGTCATTTCCACAACACCAAGTCATTTCCACAACACTCAGTCATTTCCACAACACTCAGTCATTTCCACAACACCCAGTCATTTCCACAACACCCAGTCATTTCCACAACACCCAGTCATTTCCACAACACCCAGTCATTTCCACAACACTCAGTCATTTCCACAACACTCAGTCATTTCCACAACACTCAGTCATTTCCACAACACTCAGTCATTTCCACAACACCCAGTCATTTCCACAACACTCAGTCATTTCCACAACACCAAGTCATTTCCACAACACTCAGTCATTTCCACAACACTCAGTCATTTCCACAACACCCAGTCATTTCCACAACACCCAGTCATTTCCACAACACTCAGTCATTTCCACAACACCCAGTCATTTCCACAACACCCAGTCATTTCCACAACACCCAGTCATTTCCACAACACTCAGTCATTTCCACAACACCCAGTCATTTCCACAACACCCAGTCATTTCCACAACACCCAGTCATTTCCACAACACTCAGTCATTTCCACAACACCCAGTCATTTCCACAACACCCAGTCATTTCCACAACACCCAGTCATTTCCACAACACCCAGTCATTTCCACAACACCCAGTCATTTCCACAACACCCAGTCATTTCCACAACACTCAGTCATTTCCACAACACTCAGTCATTTCCACAACACCAAGTCATTTCCACAACACTCAGTCATTTCCACAACACTCAGTCATTTCCACAACACTCAGTCATTTCCACAACACTCAGTCATTTCCACAACACTCAGTCATTTCCACAACACCAAGTCATTTCCACAACACTCAGTCATTTCCACAACACTCAGTCATTTCCACAACACCCAGTCATTTCCACAACACCCAGTCATTTCCACAACACCCAGTCATTTCCACAACACCCAGTCATTTCCACAACACTCAGTCATTTCCACAACACTCAGTCATTTCCACAACACTCAGTCATTTCCACAACACTCAGTCATTTCCACAACACCCAGTCATTTCCACAACACTCAGTCATTTCCACAACACCAAGTCATTTCCACAACACTCAGTCATTTCCACAACACTCAGTCATTTCCACAACACCCAGTCATTTCCACAACACCCAGTCATTTCCACAACACTCAGTCATTTCCACAACACCCAGTCATTTCCACAACACCCAGTCATTTCCACAACACCCAGTCATTTCCACAACACTCAGTCATTTCCACAACACCCAGTCATTTCCACAACACCCAGTCATTTCCACAACACCCAGTCATTTCCACAACACTCAGTCATTTCCACAACACCCAGTCATTTCCACAACACTCAGTCATTTCCACAACACCCAGTCATTTCCACAACACCCAGTCATTTCCACAACACCCAGTCATTTCCACAACACTCAGTCATTTCCACAACACTCAGTCATTTCCACAACACCCAGTCATTTCCACAACACCCAGTCATTTCCACAACACCCAGTCATTTCCACAACACTCAGTCATTTCCACAACACTCAGTCATTTCCACAACACCCAGTCATTTCCACAACACCCAGTCATTTCCACCCCCTCATAACTTTTTTAAAAATATTTACAAAATTCTAATCTCTCATTAAAAACTTCTGCATAGTTTATGGGATAATGGTCCACTTAATGTAATAACACAAGTAGTTATTTTTCTTAAATGTATCTAACCAATCCAATATTATATTTCAGGTTGTGGTGGATGTAAGATTTGTGTTTGGGCCTCATGACAATTAATTTACTTAAGCCACAAATCTATGGCAATTGCTATATAGGTATAAACTGGTAATACTATGTGTGAAAGTGGTCTTACACTGTTAAGAAATGATCTATATCATAATATTTTAAAATAATAATCAAATATTTACATGTGATGGAAATGACATTTGTTCAGTGCGGATCGGAAAATATGTCAAAAAACACCCATTTGTCTTATAATGTAAGTGCGTTATCTTATGGATCATTAAACTAGACTAGTTATACTTAACTGTTAGACTGGGACAATTTTGATTTGAACACTTTTCCCCCTCAAGTTCACAAGGCCAAAAGTGCCCGTAGTTGAAGAACCACCCATTAGCCGATCATAGTCTCATCACAATCCCTTCATGTTTTCATCTTTGAACATTCAGAGCAACATATTTGTCTCACATTGGCAAAGTAAGAATGTTTGCAAGGCAGTTCCACAAAGCAAAATAGAAGTTAGCAATACAATATTTAAATGTTACTTTGTATTGTTTTAGTGCGACATCTGTTCCCAGCGTGTACTGTGTGTGTGTGTGTGCGCGCGTGCACGGCGCCTGCGCAGTGTGCACCTGAGACGCGTCGCGGGGCTGATGGCGTCATGTGACGCAGCGTCGGTTTGCCACGTCGGTGTGTAACTGCGCGAGGAACTTCTGCAACTTTGTGTTTTGCATTTTAAGGCCGTTAATACAAAGCAGCGCGCGACTGCAACAACACACACGAAACACAATACCCACATTGTCGCTCATAAACTTTACACCGTATCATTATTTCAGAGAGAGAGAAACAAATGTGGTTGTTACAGAGTTTAGGTGACTGATGTCTGCGCTCATGATTGGTGTGCGGTAAGTGCTGCTTTAATTATTCATTAATGTTAATGTTATTAATCATACGTTCAGTCAACATTTACAGTAATGCACATCAGCTCAATATTCATATAACGTTAGTTCAGCCAGGGTTATAGTTCATTTACCAGCTGCAGACCAATGATTCTGTTTATTTCCTGTTTCTGTTTAAAGTGTGTGTGTGTCTGTGTGTGTGTGTGTGTGTGTGTGTGTGTGTGTGTGTGTGTGTAACACCTCTGTTACTTTAATTTCCTATTATCACTGTAAAGCTGCTTTGAAACAGTCCATATTGTTAAAAGCGCTGTATAAATGAAGGGACTCGACTTGAGTGTTAGTTCATGTGTTATTTAGTTAGTTGATATTGTTAGTCTGTGGGTGATTTTGGTTCAGTCGATTGTCTAGTTGTAAGTGTAGTTAATTCATTAGTCTGGTTGTAAGTGTTAGTTTAGTCACTAGTCTGGTTGTAAGTGTAGTTCATGAGTTAGTCTGGTTTTAAGTGTAGTTGATGAGTTAGTCTGGTTGTAAGTGTTAGTTTAGTCACTAGTCTGGTTGTAAGTGTAGTTGATGAGTTAGTCTGGTTTTAAGTGTAGTTGATGAGTTAGTCTGGTTGTAAGTGTAGTTAATGAGTTAGTCTGGTTTTAAGTGTAGTTGATGAGTTAGTCTGGTTGTAAGTGTTAGTTTAGTCACTAGTCTGGTTGTAAGTGTATTTGATGAGTTAGTCTGGTTTTAAGTGTAGTTGATGAGTTAGTCTGGTTTTAAGTGTAGTTGATGAGTTAGTCTGGTTTTAAGTGTAGTTGATGAGTTAGTCTGGTTGTAAGTGTAGTTGATGAGTTAGTCTGGTTGTTAGTCTGGTTGTAAGTGTAGTTGATGAGTTAGTCTGGTTGTAAGTGTAGTTGATGAGTTAGTCTGGTTGTAAGTGTAGTTGATGAGTTAGTCTGGTTGTAAGTGTAGTTGATGAGTTAGTCTGGTTGTAAGTGTAGTTAATGAGTTAGTCTGGTTGTAAGTGTAGTTAATGAGTTAGTCTGGTTGTAAGTCTGGTTAATGAGTTAGTCTGGTTGTAAGTGTAGTTGATGAGTAGTTGATGAGCTAGTCTGGTTGTAAGTGTAGTTGATGAGTTAGTCTGGTTGTAAGTGTAGTTGATGAGTTAGTCTGGTTGTAAGTGTAGTTGATGAGTTAGTCTGGTTGTAAGTGTTAGTTTAGTCATTAGTCTGGTTGTAATTGTAGTTGATGAGTTAGTCTGGTTGTAAGTGTAGTTGATGAGTTATGCTTTCTGTACACCTAAAGACTTTGAAAAGATTTAGAAAAGACTTTATAAGATTATCAGCTCACATCTAAAGACTTGGGTTCACAGTTTTTAGTCTCAGACTAAAGACTTGCGATAAAATCAAACATGTTTGATATGAAAGACTAGAGAAAGACTGGCATAAATCGGGTCGCCGACTGCAGATTATCACCTCACATTTAACGATCGAGACGACGGGAGCGCGCCGAGACTCCAGTAAGATTCCTAAAGACTGCCGGTCTTTAGTCTGGGACTGTGAAAATCCTTTGGTGTACGCCCGGCATTAGTCTGGTTGTAAGTGTTAGTTTAGTCATTAGTCTGGTTATAGTGCTAGTTTAGTCATTATTCTGGTTGTAAGTGTAGTTGATGAGTTAGTATGGTTGTAAGTGTAGTTGATGGGTTAGTCTGATTGTAAGTGTTAGTTTAGTCATTAGTCTGGTTGTAATTGTAGTTGATGAGTTAGTCTGGTTGTTAGTCTGGTTGTAAGTGTAGTTGATGAGTTAGTCTGGTTGTAAGTGTTAATTTAGTCATTAGTCTGGTTATAGTGCTAGTTTAGTCATTATTCTGGTTGTAAGTGTAGTTGATGAGTTAGTCTGGTTGTAAGTGTAGTTGATGAGTTAGTCTGGTTGTAGTGCTAGTTTAGTCATTAGTCTGGTTGTAAGTGTATTTGATGAGTTAGTCTGGTTGTTAGTCTGGTTGTAAGTGTAGTTGATGAGTTAGTCTGGTTGTAAGTGTTAGTTTAGTCATTAGTCTGGTTGTAATTGTAGTTGATGAGTTAGTCTGGTTGTAAGTGTTAGTTTAGTCATTAGTCTGGTTGTAGTGCTAGTTTAGTCATTAGTCTGGTTGTAAGTGTAGTTGATGAGTTAGTCTGGTTGTGAGTGTAGTTGATGAGTTAGTCTGGTTGATGAGTTAGTCTGGTTGTAAGTGTTAGTTTAGTCATTAGTCTGGTTGTAAGTGTAGTTGATGAGTTAGTCTGGTTGTAAGTGTAGTTGATGAGTTAGTCTGGTTGTAAGTGTAGTTGATGAGTTAGTCTGGTTGTAAGTGTTAGTTGATGAGTTAGTCTGGTTGTAAGTGTTAGTTTAGTCATTAGTCTGGTTGTAAGTGTAGTTGATGAGTTAGTCTGGTTGTAAGTGTAGTTGATGAGTTAGTCTGGTTGTAAGTGTAGTTGATGAGTTAGTCTGGTTGTAAGTGTAGTTGATGAGTTAGTCTGGTTTTAAGTGTTAGTTTAGTCATTAGTCTGGTTGTAAGTGTAGTTGATGAGTTAGTCTGGTTGTAAGTGTAGTTGATGAGTTAGTCTGGTTTTAAGTGTTAGTTTAGTCATTAGTCTGGTTGTAACTGTAGTTGATGAGTTAGTCTGGTTGTAAGTGTTAGTTTAGTCATTAGTCTGGTTGTAAGTGTAGTTGATGAGTTAGTCTGGTTGTAAGTGTAGTTGATGAGTTAGTCTGGTTATAGTGCTAGTTTAGTCATTAGTCTGGTTGTAAGTGTAGTTGATGAGTTAGTCTGGTTGTTGTGCTAGTTTAGTCATTAGTCTGGTTGTAGTGTTAGTTTAGTCATTAGTCTGGTTGTAGGCCTAAGTGTTAGTTTAGTCATTAGTCTGGTTTTAAGTGTAGTTGATGAGTTAGTCTGGTTTTAACTGTAGTTGATGAGTTAGTCTGTTTATAGTGCTAGTTTAGTCATTAGTCTGGTTGTAAGTGTAGTTGATGAATTAGTCTGGTTGCTGTGCTAGTTTAGTCATTAGTCTGGTTTTAAGTGTGTCAGTTGTGTCACTAGTCTGGTTGTAAGTGTAGTTGATGAGTTAGTCTGGTTATAGTGCTAGTTTAGTCATTAGTCTGATTGTAAGTGTAGTTGATGAGTTAGTCTGGTTATAGTGCTAGTTTAGTCATTAGTCTGGTTGTAAGTGTAGTTGATGAGTTAGTCTGGTTGTTGTACTAGTTTAGTCATTAGTCTGGTTGTAGTGTTAGTTTAGTCATTAGTCTGGTTATAAGTGTAGTTGATGAGTTAGTCTGGTTTTAAGTGTAGTTGATGAGTTAGTCTGGTTGTAAGTGTTAGTTTAGTCATTAGTCTGGTTGTAAGTGTAGTTGATAAGTTAGTCTGGTTTTAAGTGTAGTTGATGAGTTAGTCTGGTTATAGTGCTAGTTTAGTCATTAGTCTGGTTGTAAGTGTAGTTGATGAGTTAGTCTGGTTGTTGTACTAGTTTAGTCATTAGTCTGGTTGTAGTGTTAGTTTAGTCATTAGTCTGGTTATAAGTGTAGTTGATAAGTTAGTCTGGTTTTAAGTGTAGTTGATGAGTTAGTCTGGTTGTAAGTGTTAATTTAGTCATTAGTCTGGTTGTAAGTGTAGTTGATGAGTTAGTCTGATTGTAGTGCTAGGTTAGCTGTTAGTCTAGTCTTGGTAATCTGTGCATCATAAGGTGATTTTAATGCTGTTACAAACTTCAGCTTCATTGCACTTAACATCCTCTTTTGGTGCAACGGTTTTAACAGAAAAACTGTCAGATGCTTATTTATCAGAGGAGTGTTGCCCACTCTGACCTCTGACCTTACTACATTTCAGTGAGAGTTGAGTGACTTTACAGCAGTTTTGTCTGTTAACATGTGATTGGACATCATTTTTTGCCCGGCTGCTGCGTTTGTTAGCAGGGCCATAACCCTGTATCTGACCTGACCCTCGGCTTGTGTCCTGCAGTGGCCGGGCAGCTTTGGGCCGAGACGTGACGGAGCCGCAGGGAGCCGCTGGTGTAGACGTGAGGACGGGGCCGCAGGGAGCCGCTGGAGGTCATGCCCGGGGGCCGCAGGGGTCCCAGTAGACAGCAGCTGAGCCGCTGTGCGCTGCCGTCGCTGCAGACGCTGGTGGGCGGTGGCCTCAGCAATGGGGCAGGGCTTCGCTGCAGGTGAGGCGCTGATGCTTCTGACGTTCTTCACCACGAAATTAAGTTTATTACGCCCCTTTTAACAAGATGTAATATAGCCTAAATCTATGGTGTCCCCAGAATGTGTCTGTGAAATTTCAGATGAAAATCCCTCCAGATCATTTATTATAGCCAAAACGCACCCATCCCTTTAAATGCAAATGAGCTGCAGCTCCGCCTCTGTTCAGAAGAGGGCGGAGTCTTTACACGAGCTTCAGAAACTCCAGCAATAACAAAACAGGCCAATCTCACTCATCCAGAATCCCAGAATAACCAGTAGCGAGTGCAGCCTTACGGAGAGACTCAGGAAGAGTTTCTGAATGTTAGTGGAGACATTTATGTAGTTGTTGTGGAGTTACATTGATCATCTCACTAAAGACTCACCAGAACAAAGTTACTGTGTTTCACTTTTCATGTTTTCTGTGACGGTAGAAGCACATGATTAAAGCATTTACACACGGGATTTCCATGATATGTCAGCATGTAACACATCCTCTGGCTTTTTAAAGAACCAAAAACATAAATATGTGATTGTGTAGATCATAATCATAGTGGAATAAATGTGTGTGTGTGTGTATATATATAAAG
>NW_027508846.1:50000-75000 GCF_051911475.1 Siphateles boraxobius
GGCTTAGATCGGTAAACAAATTCCTCCTTCAGTAGGGATGCTCCGATTGATCGGACGCCGATCATGATCGGCCGATATTGGCTAAAAATAGATTGATCGGCGAACCCCAAAAGCGCCGATCAAAAAAGCCGATCACGTGACGTAAATTACTCGCGCGCCTTTTTCCCACCTGCATGCGTGGCGCACGGGCACACTACAGCAGAGTGGAGCTTGGCAGTGGCAACATGAGTTCTCCCTCACCGGAACGAATAGGGAGTTTCCCAACGGATTGAAGCGCGCGTCCGAGTGAAGACCGTGCACCGCGCGAGACACAACAGAACGCGGTATCTGCGCGTATCACTTGAAAAAAAATAAAAATTTCAGCACTAGATCGCCTCTTATTTAACAAATGAACAAAATGAATGCTCTGAGTTAACTGGAGATGTTTTTATTTATTTGTATTGGTACATTTGTGCCGCGAGATGTTTCAAAAGTGGTGGTGGTATTTTATTTTGTTGATCTGACGTAGTTGGTTCCTCAACTACATCAGATTCAGATTATTTTATGTAATGCCATGTCAGCATTCAAAGCTATTTTCATGGCAAAAATTAAATTATAAAAATACAAATATCATATAAATACAATAAAACAAAACGAATATGAACAAGAAGTCATTTAATACAATATATTTTTTTAAATGAACATATGATAAAAAATCCAAAACCTTTTCAGGCATAATCTCATTAAATATGTCCTTTAATGAAGTAACTTCATAAAAGAGCATTCTGCTCAACTACATTAGACGTTCATAATAATAACAGACAAAAACTTGCCATAGTTTTGTCCTTTTATCAGTAGCCAGTTTTGGTGTAACAAGTTGTACATTTTGTTGCCAATTAGTAAATATAGTGGGTGTATTAAGAGGCTACAATTTCCAAATATGCCTAAGTGTAACTTGATCTTCTCCCATTAGGCTGATCTGATGTGTGTTGGTCTGCCTGACGCCTCTTTGTTTGGAATAATTTAATGTTACTCTGCCTTATTTGGGAAAGTTGGCCTACAGTACCTAGCCTTAAGACATCTCATTTTCTAAATACAATTAAATAAACACATTTCTACAAATGGTGCAAACTCTGCTAGATTATAGATAAAAGATTCCCATTCCCTTGCCATTCTGTGATCGGCAATCGGCAGATCATGATTTTGGTGATCGGTAATCGGTGATCGGCCCCAAAAATGCTGATCGGAGCATCTCTATCCTTCAGATTCCCAGAACCCGATTGAAAAACAGGGGAAATAGAGCGTTTGAAGTAGCGGGCCCCACATTGTGGAACAAACTCCCAATCCAAATTAAAATGGCCTCCTCCTTATCTGAGTTTAAATATGCTCTGAAAACTCATCTATTTGACTCAGCTTTTAATATGTAATTGGATTTTGTACTCACTGATCCTAAGTGATCACTGTTTGTTTTATTGTGTATTTTATTGTAATTTTTGTACAGCACTTTGGTCGGTTTGCGTGCGTGCGTGCGTGTGCGTGTGTGCGTGCGAGTGTGTGTGTGTGTGTGTGTGTGTGTGTGTGTGTGTGTGTGTGTGTGTGTGTGTGTGTAAAGCTGACGTGCTTGTAAGGAATGGCCTGGGAGCGCAGATGTGTGTGTCCGCACGTTCAACAGTCTCAGTGTGACACTTGTGTGTGTGTGTGTGTTTCCAGAGTACACAGTACTACGACATGCGCTGGTCCTGCGAGCACCTGATCATGGTGTGGATCAACGCGTTCGTGATGCTGATGACCCAGCTGCTGCCCCCCCGCTACTGTGACCTCCTGCACCGCTGCGCCGCGCACCTGGGCCGGTGGCAGCGGCTCGAACCCGGCTCCGGCAGCAACGCCCCGCAGCACATGTGAGCGCTCGCAACATCACACACTCATCACACACACCATCACCTCATCACACACTCATCACACACACCATCACCTCATCACACACACCATCACCTCATCACACACACCATCACACACACAATCACCTCATCACACACACCATCACACACACCATCTCACACACAATCACCTCATCACACACACCATCACACACACCATCACACACACAATCACCTCATCAAACACACCATCACACACACCATCACCTCATCACACACACCATCACACACACCATCACCTCATCACACACGCCATCACCTCATCACACACACACACCATCACCTCATCACACACACCATCACCTCATCACACACACCATCACTTCATCACACACACCATCACCTCATCACACACACCATCACTTCATCACACACACCATCACTTCATCACACACACCATCACCTCATCACACACACACACCATCACCTCATCACACACACCATCACCTCATCACACACACCATCACCTCATCACACACACCATCACCTCATCACACACACCATCACTTCATCACACACACCATCACTTCATCACACACACCATCACCTCATCACACACACCATCACTTCATCACACACACCATCACCTCATCACACACACACACACCATCACCTCATCACACACACCATCACCTCATCACACACACCATCACCTCATCACACACACCATCACTTCATCACACACACCATCACCTCATCACACACACACACCATCACCTCATCACACACACCATCACCTCATCACACACACCATCACCTCATCAAACACACCATCACACACCTCATCAAACACACCATCACACACCTCATCACACACACATCACCTCATCACACACTCATCACACACACCATCACCTCATCACACACACCATCACCTCATCACACACACCATCACTTCATCACACACACCATCACACACACCATCACACACACCATCACCTCATCACACACGCCATCACCTCATCACACACACACACCATCACCTCATCACACACACCATCACCTCATCACACACACCATCACCTCATCACACACACCATCACCTCATCACACACACACCATCACCTCATCACACACACCATCACCTCATCACACACACCATCACCTCATCACACACACCATCACCTCATCACACACACCATCACCTCATCACACACACCATCACCTCATCACACACACACACGCCATCACCTCATCACACACACCATCACCTCATCACACACACCATCACCTCATCACACACACCATCACCTCATCACACACACCATCACCTCATCACACACACCATCACCTCATCACACACACCATCACCTCATCACACACACCATCACCTCATCACACACACACACCATCACCTCATCACACACACACACCATCACCTCATCACACACACACACCATCACCTCATCACACACACACACCATCACCTCATCACACACACACACCATCACCTCATCACACACACACACCATCACCTCATCACACACACCATCACCTCATCACACACACCATCACCTCATCACACACACCATCACCTCATCACACACACACACCATCACCTCATCACACACACACACCATCACCTCATCACACACACCATCACCTCATCACACACACCATCACCTCATCACACACACACCATCACCTCATCACACACACCATCACCTCATCACACACACCATCACCTCATCACACACACACACCATCACCTCATCACACACACCATCACCTCATCACACACACCATCACCTCATCACACACACCATCACTTCATCACACACACCATCACACACACAATCACCTCATCAAACACACCATCACACACCTCATCACACACACATCACCTCATCACACACTCATCACACACACCATCACCTCATCACACACACCATCACCTCATCACACACACCATCACCTCATCACACACACCATCACCTCATCACACACACCATCACCTCATCACACACACCATCACCTCATCACACACACCATCACCTCATCACACACACCATCACCTCATCACACACACCATCACTTCATCACACACACCATCACGCACACAATCACCTCATCACACACACATCACCTCATCACACACTCATCACACACACCATCACCTCATCACACACACCATCACCTCATCACACACACACGCCATCACCTCATCACACACACACACCATCACCTCATCACACACACCATCACCTCATCACACACACCATCACCTCATCACACACACCATCACCTCATCACACACACCATCACTTCATCACACACACCATCACACACACAATCACCTCATCAAACACACCATCCCACACCTCATCACACACACATCACCTCATCACACACACACGCCATCACCTCATCACACACACACGCCATCACCTCATCACACACACACACCATCACCTCATCACACACACCATCACTTCATCACACACACCATCACACACACAATCACCTCATCAAACACACCATCACACACCTCATCACACACTCATCACACACACCATCACCTCATCACACACACCATCACCTCATCACACACACCATCACTTCATCACACACACCATCACACACACAATCACCTCATCAAACACACCATCACACACCTCATCACACACACATCACCTCATCACACACTCATCACACACACCATCACCTCATCACACACACCATCACCTCATCACACACAACATCACCTCATCACACACACCATCACCTCATCACACACACCATCACCTCATCACACACACCATCACCTCATCACACACACATCACCTCATCACACACACATCACCTCATCACACACACATCGCCTCATCACACACACCATCACACACACCATCACCTCATCACACACACATCACCTCATCACACACCTCATCACACACACCATCACACACACCATCACCTCATCACACACACCATCACCTCATCACACACTCATCACCTCATCACACACCTCATCACACACACCATCACACACACCATCACCTCATCACACACTCATCACACACACCATCACACACACCATCACCTCATCACACACCTCATCACACACCTCATCACACACACATCACCTCATCACACACTCATCACACACACCATCACCTCATCACACACACCATCACCTCATCACACACAACATCACCTCATCACACACACCATCACCTCATCACACACACCATCACCTCATCACACACACCATCACCTCATCACACACACATCACCTCATCACACACACATCACCTCATCACACACACATCGCCTCATCACACACACCATCACACACACCATCACCTCATCACACACACATCACCTCATCACACACCTCATCACACACACCATCACACACACCATCACCTCATCACACACACCATCACCTCATCACACACACCATCACCTCATCACACACTCATCACCTCATCACACACCTCATCACACACACCATCACACACACCATCACCTCATCACACACTCATCACACACTCATCACACACTCATCACACACACCATCACCTCATCACACACTCATCACACACACCATCACACACTCATCTCACACACCTCATCACAGCAACACTTCTCTTCCTTCACCTGTACTGATAAACGTTATCTAAATGATTCCAGTTCGCATGGATCCGCGGAAACGACTGAATTCTGTATTATAAATTTTTAAGGCCAGACAAGTCATTTGTTGATCACTTTGTAAAGAAAGACACACGCCTGCGCACATATATATTCAAACACACACATCTATAGACTAAACACGTAATACACGTGTGCGCCGTCAGCGCTTCACAGATTCACGTTTTTTAAGTTTACGCGAAGATGATAAAGTTTTAAAAACTTGCACTTGGATCCTGTTTCAAGCTTTGTGTTCTCGAGCTCAAACACCTTTGTGTAAATGAACGTCCAGAACGCATTAAAAGTTTCTGTTTTCTGTGTGTGTGTGTGTGTGTGTGTGTGTGTGCGTGCGTGTGTGTGCGTGTATGTGTGGGCGCGTGCGTGTAGCTGGTCCGACAGCACCGTCTGGCCGCAGGGAGTTCTGGTCCGGCACAGTCGCTGCCTCTATAAGGCCGTCGGGCCGTGTAACGTGGCCTTGCCCTCCGACGTCTCGCACGCCAGGTTTTACGTGAGTATCTGTCACTCCTCGTGATGATGATGATGATGATGATGATGATGATGATGATGCATGAGCGAGAGCTCTGTGTGTGTCTGCGGGGCGCTTACAAAACACTCACTGTCAGTGATTTTATGTGGAACAAAAGAGTGTTTTTGAAGAATCTTCAAGTTTCAGCTGCTAACAGTGTCTAACGCTTCAGAAGATGGAAATAGCATGATTTTATTTTTTTATACCCAAACCAGTGAAGCACAAACCAGTGAAGCACAAACCAGTGAAGCACAAACTAGTGAAGCACAAACCAGTGAAGCACAAACCCTGCAGTTGATCGTAAGCATTTCACTGGTCATCATGTCAATCTCCATCCATGATGTTCCTGAACTTCTCATGGCTGATTGAGCTGACCAATGAAACGGCTGCGTTTGGGTAACGGGTTAAACTCAGTCGTTTGTCACTGATGAAGGTTTAGTCTGTGATGAACGGCTTCAGTCGTGTGTGAGAGGCCGGGCCGTGAAGCTGCTCAGTGTTTCAGTGCTAACCCTGAGTTTAGGGAACCAGGAAACTGACTCGGCTTTTAGCGATTATTATTTATAATAATTATTTTATGTGGTTTATTTATTTAATTATTATTCTCCCAAACATTTAGTTTAAATGAATATAAATAAATACAGATAATATATAATAAATACGATTTGCTATCGAGACAAAGCTTTAAAAGTGACTCCATGCGCTTAAATGTTCCAGTCTCTGTATCGCTACATATATTATCAACTATATAAACTAACTTTCACTTGCACTGATATAGCAGGATATTTTCTTCTGTAAATGTTAGTATAGCTCATATTGATCAATGTCCGGATCTCAAGAAGAGAGAAGTGAGTCACGCAGAGTCTGTTTCATGGCGTGTGATTGGCTGTTCACTGCTGATGTCACTGGATCAAAGTCGGAGTTGATGATCAGCTTCTTGGTACCAGCTAAGCCTGACTGGATTGTTTTGGTTTTATCAACTGGAAACTAATCCCATAACCCTGAGTTTGTTTAGCCGTCATCATGATGCGGCCGCTGGTTTGAATCAGTGTTACCCAAGCCTGTTCCTGGAGGCACAGCAACACTACACACACCTACACACACACACACCCCTACACACACACACACCTACACACACACACCCCTACACACACACACACACTCTCTCTCATACACACACACACCCCTACACACACACAAACACCTACACACACACACCCCTACACACACACAAACACCTACACACACACACACCCCTACACACACACACATGTGCTCGTCAGTCACACCGGATCAGCTCGTTAGCACAGACACTGGCTCAGATGAGGAGGGGCTTGGGGAACACTGCTTTACTTGAGGAACTGATTCTGAGTTCTGATTGTTTAACCGGACCTTGGGTTCCTCACGCTGATTAATGCTTGTGTTTTCCTGGGTCCAGTTCCTGTTCCACAAGCCGCTGCGGATCCTGAACCTGCTGATCGGGATCGAGTCGAGTGTGGTTCTGTACCAGCTGTACTCGCTGCTGCGGTCCGAGCGCTGGAACCACACGCTGTCGCTCGGACTCATCCTCTTCTGCAACTATTACGTGCTGTTCAAGCTCCTGCGGGACCGGCTGGTTCTGGGCAAGGCGTACTCGTACCCGCCGGGCCACAGCCTGCCCGTCAAGACGCCCTGAGGCTCGGACTCGTGCTTTTGATACCGTCTGTTTTCATGCAACCTTTGTATCTATTTAATAAAATATTTTATTTTGTATACTGTTACACACGACTAGAAGACGGCGCGATGGCGTTTTGTAGCCCGCGTCTCACATGATGTCGGAATTCTGCCAAAGATTGAAAAAAAAAAAAACTGGAAGAGCTAATGCTGGCCAATCCCGAGGCAGGACTGGACGGGGCGGTCCGGGTCATCGCCGGCGCTGGACGGTCATTTACACTCTTAATAAGTATTATCTGTTTAAAGCATCGTGTGTGTCCATTTGGTTTCAATCAATCTTTGTAGATAAACTGCACCGTCAGGATCTGTTTAAAGCGTGAGCGATCAGCATCTACATTTGTTCATGTTAACTCTGTGCCAAATCCCAGGGGGCCGTGGGGCAGCAGGAGTGGGCGTGGTCACGTGAGCTGTGGGCGGAGCCATCCACTGTCAAGCTTGCAGTATTTTACAAAACCGCTTTTGTTTAAAAGTTCCAATGACATCCAGAATAAATGACAAAACCAGCTCAAGTGCCCATTTGTGTGAGATCATCTCATCACCACTGAACCCATGTCTGGGTCATATTTCACTGCAAGATCAGTATAAGGAATAAATATAACGATCAGGAACATGAAGCCTTTTTTTAGCACCATGAACATTTTCATGACATTATGATAGTATGTTTGGGTTTGTTTCATATTAAAATAAAGAGAATTTGATTGGAAATTAGCTTAACCTCAAAGTAAGAAAAGCCTTAAAAACATTATCTGTTCCCTTATGGTTTTCAAGTGAAATATGTTCTTGACAAGCGTTATGCTTTGTCTATCTGATGTCTAATCTGTGCAGTTCCCAGCACACATTTCTCATACTCAGTGGTGCTATTTTTTGCAAAAGCTTTTAATTTGTTGTAAAAAGGGAAATTAAAACTCTGAAAGTAATTAGTGTCATTGAATGAATATTCACTGTGTGTGTGTGTGTGTGTGTGTGTGTGTGTGTGTGTGTGTGTGTGTGTGTGTGTGTGTGTGTGTGTGTGTGTGTGTGTGTGTGTGTGTGTGTGTGTGTGTGTGGAGATCTGCAGAACTGTCTCTCACCACTAGAGGGAAACACACGCTTGTAAAAGCAGGATCTCGTACAGTAGTTCTCAGACATTATCAATGCATGACATTTCCATTCAAACATCAGTAGAGAAATCCAGTTCACAGAAACTGGCAGCTTCACCAGTGGCCGTCCAAAACACCTTCCTTTAAAATACTAACACTTGATATCAGGTGTCTTTATGTACTTGCATGAAATTGTTAGGTTCAGTGTGCTTCTTGTGTTGTTGTATTTCAGACACTAGGTGGGATCCTGTCAGAATAGTACGGGTAGGGCTAAAGGAAAACTCAACAGTAATTACATGTAGGCAGTTTAAAAATAGAAATATAATGTTAAAACATGTACACAATAATTGCATTGTATCAAATGATTAATGTAAACGCAAGTACATAATAGTTAAAGACACTTAATATAAAGTGGGTCCCCTTTAGTTAGTCTTCAAGAGCCTTCAGATAAAAATCAGGCACTCATTAAACATATACTATATTATAATGAAATTAGTTTAAATGATAATCAATGGAGAAAGATTCTTTGGCACAACCTTCCTTTAGTACAAGAATGGGTTAAAGGGATAGTTAACCCAAAAAAAAAATTTATCCCATGATTTACAGGCCGTCTGCCGGAAGCTAGTTTTCTTCGTTGGTAAAGTTTTAAATATGGATATTTTTCTTACACGAACGCGTCGCTTCACTTCAGAAGGCCTTTATTAACCCTCAAACAGCCATTATAAAGCTTTTATAAAGAGCCAGGACATCATTTAATATAACTCTGATTGTGTTCGTCTGAGAGAAGAATGTCATAAACACCTGATGACTTCAGGGCGAGTAAATCATGGGCTAATTTTCATTTTTGGGTGAACTATCCCTTAACAAGTCTTTAAAAACAGTGTCTTATAGCATGTTGACGCTTCCGCATGTTCTTGTGTATTGCTGGGCTTAAACTGAAGTGAGAGTCTTCTGTGCTGGAGCCGGAGCTCCTCAACCTTCTCTGCAGTCCATGTAGTTTCCCTTGATCCAGTAGCAGATCTGGGCGTATTTGAGCGGGGTGATGCGCACCGCAACATTGAACTCCTGAGGCGACCCGCTGAGATCCACCCACTGGTGTCCGGAGAAGATCCCGATGACCTTGCGCTCCCAGCGCTGGCGTGTGCGGCTCCACATGCGGGCGTAGACGCCGGATCCGCTGGCGCCGGGCTGAGCGTCGCAGCGCTGGTACAGCAGGTCGTAGGTCTCGTCCGAAGCCTGGCAGAAGCGGTACACCAGCTGACCGGGCCGGTCGGTGTCGAAGCCGGAGAACTGGACCCGCTTCCCGGGCAGCAGCGCGGCAGATGGACTGATGCCTAGCTTCATGTGCCGTCGCCGGTGCGCCTTCTTCAGCTCCAGCAGGGCGTAGTCGTAGTCCATGCCGATGTCGTTGGCCGTGCCCTTGATCCAGCCCTTCGGCACGTGTGTGCGCTTCACCCGGATCCACTGGAACTTCATCCGGTCCGGGCTCCCGCTCGTGCCGTTCCTGCCCGACGGACCTTTCTGCTGTTTCAGGAACCCGACTCTCAGCCTCTGGGCTCCTTTCACGTAGTTCTTGCCGTCGTGGACGCAGTGCGCCGCCGTTAGCACGTGCCGGTCGCCCACTAGCGTCCCCGAGCACCCGGTCGACAGCTTCACCGCGGTGGAGAACGGGTAGTTTAAGAGGAAGTCCTGCCCAACGATACTAAAGCGGCCGTCGTGGCCGAAGATCTGGCGTTTGGGTCGGGAGCGCCTGGCAGGCGTCTGGGTCAAGCTGTTAGCATCGAACCCGTAGATTCCCACTGCGGTCTGGGTTAGCCGGCCGCTGGAGTGCAGCGTCTCGTAGGACAGGCGGAGCCGCAGGGCCGAGTCACTGGGTGGAGCCGCTCGCCGGTGGCAGGCCGGCCCGCAGGAAGTGCTGAGCTCCAGCTGAGGCGGCCGCAGGAAGTGAGGCGGCGCCCGGTCCTCCGTGTGCTGAGCCCAGATTAGCGGCACCCGCTGGACGGGCCACTGGGGCCCCGGGGCCGCGCCGGCCGAGAGCAGCAGCAGCGACAGCAGAGCCGGCCCGAGACAACACGCCATCAGCACACCTGAGAGCAGAGCAACATCAGTCAAACACAGTCTTCAGTGTGTAGTAGGGGCGTAGCAGACGGGCGGGAACACACTTTTAGAAACAGGTGATTCGGTCCCCCGCAATTTTTTGGACCCAGCGCCAATATTTTCGCCTGTGTTCTCTGATTTGTTACTTAGACTTGAGTGAACTAACATTCAGCCAATCACAGCTCGCATCACCTCTTGGGCGCGTCTGCCATGAGCTTCAAATCTCTTGTTGCTCTTGCGAATTATCGTTCGTTTAGTCACTTTGCTGTTTGGCCGTCTGGGGTATAATGCACCCCAGAAAAATGCAGAGGACGATTACATCCTTTTTTCAAACACACACACTGTAAGTATAATGTGTTACAGTACGTTGCGATGTCATGAATCACGCGTAAAGTTTCCTTATGATTTAACCTACTGTAACGCAGTAAGACAACAGAACCCGTATGGACCTCGTCACGTGGCGCCGGATTGTGCCGAGTGTGTGTTAAATGCTCTCCTACTTGTCTTTTTAGATAACGGCCTCTGTTAAATGAGACATAACAGATTATTCCCAGCAGGCACACTAAGTCATAAGACGTTGATATTTGGTTAAATTTCGGTTGCGAAGTCGGGTGACCAAAATTCAATGTAAATTCAACATCTAATGTCAATGTTAAATTGATGTCCAATACCGAATACATTGATTTAGGTTTTATTGATATATTTTTATAAAATGTCTGTTGTATAAAATTACTGTAGATGTAATCTGTACACTCACTGAACCCTTTTTTTGTCCAACTGTTAAGAAGTAAGATAAAAGTTATTGATCAAGTTTAGTGTAACTTAAATATTGTAAATATCATAAAATATCTTTATTTCATAAAAATAAAGTATAGATGTCCACAGTGGTCTGAAAGTCCCAAGCCCTGCAGTATTTTTTTTATTTTGAGTATGATTTCACAAAAATAGGTTTCTGTAAGCTATATAATTGTAACAAATTATTATTATTATTATTATTATTATTATTATTATCATCGCAAATCAAAGTAAAAGTAAGTCCAGACGCTTAACACACAATCATCTTCATTAAAAGTAAAGAAACGAGATGATCTTAGCAGGGCTGTTGCCACTCTCTTCTTTGGCGGTGTTTGATTGTGAAATTAGCTGATGATCAATAAAACGCAGCTCATTACTGTTGCTTTCGCTGACATGAACTTTAAATCTGCTTTGGAACTGAAGAGCGGATTTATATCCTTTTTGCGAAAACACATTTAAGTGACCAGGTGTAAAGGGAGTCGTTTTGATAAATCCGATTAATATCACAAATAAAAGCACAACTACGCAATATGACTAAAAAATCCTTATTTGAATATAATTAGGATTTGTTAAAGGGTGAAGATGTCAGTGTTCCTCGACTTTACTGTAACTATGCAGTTTCAGACCTCTGTTGCTAACCAACTCTTCTGTGCCAAAGGTCAAAGGTCTAAAACTGCTCTGTTTAACAGGTGAATCATGTAAACGCCTTTTAATCTACTTTTACTGTCAGTCGAGTGAGTTACAGGGTCTGGGGCTTCTGGGATTTAATTTATTCACCAGGGACAGAATCCATGGAAATATTTCTGAAGAATGAGTGTGAGAAAACGTCCGCTTCAATGACAGCAATGAAAACAGCAGGAATCACCATGGTTACTAAACACACAGACCCAGAACTCCTCACATCTTAAAAACAGAATCTCTAATGTGATGATCGTGATTTACGTGTACACACACTGTGAAAAATTATATTATCAATAAATTATGAAAACATGTTTTTACATTGCTTTAACTCGTCAAAATAAGTAAATCCGTTTTAAACTTTTTTTTACAAGATGCAACTACTTTTTTTGTCAGTTTAATGTAATTTAAGTTGAAATTACTTAAATATCCAAGTTTATTGTACTTAAAAATTTAAGGCAGCAATTTTTCTTTTTAAAGTGCAGTTTAAGAGTTCAGATCACCTGAATCACTCGATATATTTAGTTCTACAGCAGAACTAACGCAAATAATGACCAGGATCTCTCGGTCAGCGAGTCTCAGGTGAATATACAGAGTTGAAGTGATTCTCACCTGTTCGCGCGCGCAGGTGTGTCGGATATTAAACTGATGATTCCTGTAAATCAAGAGCAGTGTTCAGGACATGGATGAGATCCTGCAGTGTCTACATTTCTCCTCTGTCTGCTGAGTTCTGCTCGATTCTGCTGAGATCTGCTCGTGCTCGCGCTGAATGTCCGTGGGCGCGCCGCTCGTGCTGAGACTCCTCCGATCACGTGACTCGAGATAAAGAGTCTTCAGATGATCCGCGGAGATTATGCGTGTTTGTTTTTTGATCTATTGCAATAATTCGCCTGGAAAAACCCACAGACTGGGTTTGAGTGGTTTAAATATGTCGTTAATCCTTAATTTCTTCACTCAGTCTTTCTTTGTCGGTGTGTATTTTAATGAATAATTTACCTGCATTAAATATAAATGTTTAATTTTTATTTACATTGTATAAAATCGCATTCAAAGTGCGTAAAGCTTCCCGAAGCGTCTGCCCAGTAGTTTGATGTTTTAATGTAACATCAATCCCATTTACTGCAGCAGTGCGTGTGTCTGTGTGTGTCTGTGTCTGGTGTGTGCGGGAGTTACAGAGTTTAGTTGGGGGGGGGGGGGGGGGGGGGGGTTTAGGGGATGTGGATGTTCATAAACTTTAGGGATTAATGGAGCACATTAACCCACCTATAGTTGTAACATTTTTGTTATTAATATATAATGGTTGTCCATTTCCTCCAGTTTGACCCATTCAGGCAGATTCACAGACCAGTTGCAAGCAGGAGAGCCGGGCTTGACGTCACACTGACACCTGTCAATCACAGCAGGGCGGAGACTCTCTTTAACCTCCAACTGTGAGTGAGAGACACTTAGCCACTGTCTGAAACGGTTTCTGCTTACATATGAGTGATTTATATCATTTGTTCTCGTATTTCATAATGCTTTATTTTAGTTTTTGCCAAAGAAAAGGCCTGTGTATATCGTCTACAGTGCAAATCTCCTGTTTGCACAGAAACAGCTGTTCGACATGCAGTACACGACAAAGCCCAATGTGTGAGATACTGTATCCCAGAATGTAGTGCGCTTGATCTGACCTTCCACTTCCAGTGTGATGAATGAACATATGAACAAGATAGCCATTCTTATTCCAAAATGATGCAGTGATGGTCATGAGAAAGCAATGAAGCGGCGTACTGAAGAGTTTATCACTGCAAAGTTTACTTCTAAAGCCGAGTGTCTTCAGTCTTCAGTGTCTTCAGTCTTCAGTGTCTTCAGTCTTCAGTGTCTTCGGTCTTCAGTCTTCAGTCTTCAGTGTCTTCAGTCTTCAGTCTTCAGTGTCTTCAGTCTTCAGTGTCTTCAGTGTCTTCAGTCTTCAGTCTTCAGTGTCTTTAGTCTTCAGTGTCTTCAGTCTTCAGTGTCTTCAGTCTTCAGTGTCTTCAGTCTTTAGTGTCTTGAGTCTTCAGTGTCTTGAGTCTTCAGTGTCTTCAGTTTTCAGTCTTCAGTGTCTTCAGTCTTCAGTGTCTTCAGTCTTCAGTCTTCAGTCTTCAGTCTTCAGTGTCTTTAGTCTTCAGTGTCTTCAGTCTTCAGTGTCTTCAGTCTTCAGTGTCTTCAGTCTTCAGTGTCTTGAGTCTTCAGTGTCTTGAGTCTTCAGTGTCTTCAGTTTTCAGTCTTCAGTGTCTTCAGTCTTCAGTGTCTTCAGTCTTCAGTGTCTTCAGTGTCTGCAGTCTTCAGTGTCTTTAGTCTTCAGTGTCTTCAGTCTTCAGTGTCTTTAGTCTTCAGTGTCTTCAGTCTTCAGTGTCTTCAGTCTTCAGTCTTCAGTGTCTTCAGTCTTCAGTCTTCAGTCTTCAGTGTCTTCAGTCTTCAGTGTCTTCAGTCTTCAGTGTCTTCAGTGTCTTCAGTCTTCAGTGTCTTCAGTCTTCAGTGTCTTCAGTGTCTTCAGTCTTCAGTGTCTTCAGTCTTCAGTGTCTTCAGTGTCTTCAGTCTTCAGTGTCTTCAGTCTTCAGTGTCTTCAGTGTCTTCAGTGTCTTCAGTCTTCAGTGTCTTCAGTCTTCAGTGTCTTCAGTGTCTTCAGTCTTCAGTGTCTTCAGTCTTCAGTCTTCAGTGTCTTCAGTGTCTTCAGTCTTCAGTGTCTTCAGTCTTCAGTGTCTTCAGTCTTCAGTGTCTTGAGTCTTCAGTGTCTTCAGTTTTCAGTCTTCAGTGTCTTCAGTCTTCAGTGTCTTCAGTCTTCAGTGTCTTCAGTGTCTTCAGTCTTCAGTGTCTTCAGTCTTCAGTGTCTTCAGTCTTCAGTGTCTTCAGTCTTCAGTCTTCAGTGTCTTCAGTCTTCAGTGTCTTCAGTTTTCAGTCTTCAGTGTCTTCAGTCTTCAGTGTCTTCAGTCTTCAGTGTCTTCAGTGTCTTCAGTCTTCAGTGTCTTTAGTCTTCAGTGTCTTCAGTCTTCAGTCTTCAGTGTCTTCAGTCTTCAGTGTCTTCAGTGTCTTCAGTGTCTTCAGTCTTCAGTGTCTTCGGTCTTCAGTGTCTTCGGTCTTCAGTGTCTTCAGTCTTCAGTGTCTTCAGTCTTCAGTGTCTTCGGTCTTCAGTCTTCGCTCTTCAGTGTCTTCAGTCTTCAGTCTTCAGTGTCTTCAGTCTTCAGTGTCTTCAGTCTTCAGTGTCTTCGGTCTTCAGTGTCTTCAGTCTTCAGTGTCTTCAGTCTTCAGTGTCTTCGGTCTTCAGTGTCTTCAGTCTTCAGTCTTCAGTGTCTTCAGTCTTCAGTCTTCAGTGTCTTCGGTCTTCAGTGTCTTCGGTCTTCAGTGTCTTCAGTGTCTTCAGTCTTCAGTCTTCAGTGTCTTCAGTCTTCAGTGTCTTCAGTCTTCAGTCTTCAGTCTTCAGTGTCTTCAGTCTTCAGTGTCTTCAGTCTTCAGTCTTCAGTGTCTTCAGTCTTCAGTCTTCAGTGTCTTCAGTGTCTTCAGTCTTCAGTCTTCAGTGTCTTTAGTCTTCAGTGTCTTCAGTCTTCAGTGTCTTCAGTCTTTAGTCTTCAGTGTCTTCAGTCTTCAGTGTCTTCAGTGTCTTCAGTCTTCAGTCTTCAGTCTTCAGTGTCTTCAGTCTTCAGTGTCTTCAGTCTTCAGTCTTCAGTCTTCAGTGTCTTCAGTCTTCAGTGTCTTCAGTCTTCAGTGTCTTCAGTGTCTTCAGTCTTCAGTCTTCAGTGTCTTCAGTCTTCAGTGTCTTCAGTCTTCAGTCTTCAGTCTACAGTGTCTTCAGTCTTCAGTGTCTTCAGTCTTCAGTCTTCAGTGTCTTCAGTCTTCAGTCTTCAGTGTCTTCAGTGTCTTCAGTCTTCAGTCTTCAGTGTCTTTAGTCTTCAGTGTCTTCAGTCTTCAGTGTCTTCAGTCTTCAGTCTTCAGTGTCTTCAGTCTTCAGTGTCTTCAGTGTCTTCAGTGTCTTCAGTGTCTTCAGTCTTCAGTGTCTTCAGTCTTCAGTGTCTTCGGTCTTCAGTGTCTTCTGTCTTCAGTCTTCAGTGTCTTCGGTCTTCAGTGTCTTCGGTCTTCAGTGTCTTCGGTCTTCAGTGTCTTCAGTCTTCAGTGTCTTCAGTCTTCAGTGTCTTTAGTCTTCCGTGTCTTCAGTCTTCAGTGTCTTCAGTCTTCAGTGTCTTCGGTCTTCAGTGTCTTTAGTTTTCAGTGTCTTTAGTCTTCAGTGTCTTCGGTCTTCGGTCTTCAGTCTTCAGTGTCTTCGGTCTTCAGTCTTCAGTGTCTTCAGTCTTCGGTCTTCAGTGTCTTCGGTCTTCGGTTTTCAGTGTCTTCAGTCTTCCGTGTCTTCAGTTTTCAGTATCTTCAGTGTTCAGTGACATTAACCACAGCGGTGGGCGACTCCATCTTCAGATGAAAGACTCGTCTGTCTCACTCAAGACTTCATGCAGACGCTCCTACGCTGATCTGGGAACCTGCTTTCTCTGCACACTTTATCTTTCAGTGTCCAAATGATCTCTGTGTTGTGTCCAGTGTCATCTTTTGGAGTTTATAGCCTTTATTTAGTCACATTCCAACCACATTTTCATTTACAGAAGATGCTTAATGGCCATTTAAAAAAATCTCCTATTCTTCTCCACAGAAGAAAGAAAGACATAGAAGTTTGGAATAAATGAGGGCGAGTGAATGATGAGAAAATGATGGGTCAAATAGTAGGCTACGTATGAAAATTACAATATGTGTGCTGTTCATTTAAATGCATTTTTGCATTCAGTCATTGATTATCACTGATGGAAGTATGTGATTGTGAGAAGCACTGGAGTCGCGCTGAATCACTGCGCTGGCACGAAAGAGTGAGGAGGTGAAACATCTGCGTTTGAGATGAGAGAGTCAATGAGAAAATGGTTAAGACACCCGATGTTTGCCAACTCAATATAAAACGCCTAATGAAGCTTGATTTTCACCACAGATCCATCTCAGAATGATAAACTACTGTGCAAAACAAAATTCCTCTTCTTGTGTCTCTCAAATAAAAGACCTGTTAATTTACCATTTGCTTTTTTTGCAGAGTTAGAAATAAGAACATCTGGTTTTTGATCCTAGTAAGCGTGACATCATTTGTAACGAATCCATGTTTAGAGTTGAGGAATTTACAGGCCGAAACCCCCCGCGCTTCCCACAGGAGTCACACACGAATCCCTGTTCATGTGTTTGGGAACGCTGGGCTGGACAAGGAACAACAAGGCTGTCCAAAACAAACCAAAACGTGTCACTCACTCAGATGTTCTCCAAGCAAATTCCTCAGGGATTTGTGTTTCTGCCAGTAGCGGCTCATGCCAGCCGATGAATACATGAGCACGAGCCGCTGCAGAAAACGCCCTGCAGTCAAGCAAACATTTGAGATTTTATTTTAGTTATAGCTTTTAACAGTATGATGTTTTTATATGGTTAGGAAAAAAATGTCTTGATAAAAGTAAAAAAAAAATTTTTTTAATAACTCATTAAACATTTGCAAATAAAGCAGCGTTTCCATCCTATGTTCAAGAGAACAAAATCGTCAAAATCGTTAAAATGGAAGTTACTGCAATCGTGTTCTTTTTTCCTCCATCATAAATGAGTTGCGGGTGGAGCCTGTCACTATATGACTCAGAATCTTTCTCTGTCACAAAGCAACCATCAATGCATCGAAATACTTCTCGCCATTGAAAATTTCTTCAAATGGATATCGATCCCTTTTGCGATCTGAGTATTGTGCGTGGAGAGGATCGTTGGAGCTCCCCGATAACTGATTTCGAGCTTGGAAGGCCTCATGCCGAAGGATAAGTCTTGCTGTTCGTTCTGCTGACAAATTACTGTCAGGACATTCAGAATTTCGACCATCTAGACCTGCTTGCCGAACACCTTCCGTCTCCACAGCCGCAGGAGGAGAAGCCCAGATGATCACGCGTCTGCAGTTCCAGCATGCGGTCGCTCAAGGTCTCCGGTGTCCTGTTGAGGAAGAGGTCTTTGCCCTTCAGATGAAGTTTTTGACGACACCGATGACAATATTCATGACTATCTGAAGAGACTTGAGCTGACTGTCAATGTGCAGAAGAGCCGGCTTCACCCACACACCGCAGCCACGGAACCAAAAACTATTAGAGTGTGTGTTTTTAAGGAGCACACAGTCTTTGTTCAGCGCTCTCGTCTTGTTCCTACAGTGATTCTGCTGACTGTCTGCGGCACTTGGATGAGCTCTGGCAATGTGTCACATAAACTGCCTCAAGCAGCACTTTCTTCCGCTAGTCAAGGATCGTCATGTCCTTATTGGAATGGATGGTGGTGTTTTACATTTTCCATCAAGAGTGTATTTGCTCATGCTCGCTTCAGTGTCTGGCGTAATGTTTCCTTGTTTCCTCTCATGCGGAGGGATCTGTTATCTCATGTGAAGGGATCTGTAATCTCATGCGGAAGGATCTGTTATCTCATGCTGAGGGATTTGTAATCTCATGCGGAAGGATCTGTTATCTCATGCTGAGGGATCTGTAATCTCACGCGGAGCGATCTGTAATCTCATGCGGAGGAATCTGTAATCTCATGCAGAGGCATCTGTTATCTAATGTGGAGGGTTCTGTAATCTAATGCGGAGGGTTTGTTATCTAATGCGGAGGGATTGTTATCTAATGCGAAGGGATCTGTTATCTCATGCGGAGGGATCTGTTATCTCATGCTGAGGGATCTGTTATCTCATGCTGAGGGATCTGTTATCTCATGCGAAGGGATCTGTTATCTCATGTGAAGGGATCTGTTATCTCATGCTAAGGGATCTGTTATCTCATGCCGAGGGATCTGTTATCTCATGTGAAGGGTACTATTATCTCATGCTGAGGGATCTGTTATCTCATGCGGAGGGATCTGTTATCTCATGTGAAGGGATCTGTTATCTCATGCGGAGGGATCTGTTATCTCATGGTGAGGAATCTGTTATCTCATGCGAAGGGATCTGTTATCTCATGCTGAGGGATCTGTTATCTCATGCTGAGGGATCTGTTATCTCATGTGAAGGGTTCTGTTATCTCATGCTGAGGGATCTGTTATCTCATGCGAAGGGATCTGTTATCTCATGCTAAGGGATCTGTTATCTCATGCGAAGGGATCTGTTATCTCATGCTAAGGGATCTTTTATCTCATGCTGAGGGATCTGTTATCTCATGCGAAGGGATCTGTTATCTCATGTGAAGGGTTCTGTTATCTCATGCTGAGGGATCTGTTATCTCATGCGAAGGGATCTGTTATCTCATGCTAAGGGATCTGTTATCTCATGCTGAGGGATCTGTTATCTCATGTGAAGGGTTCTGTTATCTCATGCGGAGGGATCTGTTATCTCATGCGAAGGGATCTGTTATCTCATGCTAAGGGATCTGTTATCTCATGCTAAGGGATCTGTTATCTCATGCGAAGGGATCTGTTATCTCATGCTAAGGGATCTGTTATCTCATGCGGAGGGATCTGTTATCTCATGCTGAGGGATCTGTTATCTCATGCGAAGGGATCTGTTATCTCATGCGGAGAGATCTGTTATCTCATGCGAAGGGATCTGTTATCTCATGCGAAGGGATCTGTTATCTCATGTGAAGGGATCTGTTATCTCATGCTAAGGGATCTGTTATCTCATGCCGAGGGATCTGTTATCTCATGTGAAGGGTACTGTTATCTCATGCTGAGGGATCTGTTATCTCATGCGGAGGGATCTGTTATCTCATGTGAAGGGATCTGTTATCTCATGCGGAGGGATCTGTTATCTCATGCGGAGGGATCTGTTATCTCATGGTGAGGAATCTGTTATCTCATGCGAAGGGATCTGTTATCTCATGCAGAGGGATCTGTTATCTCATGCGGAGGGATCTGTTATCTCATGTGAAGGGATCTGTTATCTCATGCTGAGGGATCTGTTATCTCATGCGGAGGGATCTGTTATCTCATGCTGAGGGATCTGTTATCTCATGCGGAGGGATCTGTTATCTCATGCTGAGGGATCTGTTATCTCATGCGGAGGGATCTGTTATCTCATGCTGAGGGATCTGTTATCTCATGCGAAGGGATCTGTTATCTCATGCGGAGAGATCTGTTATCTCATGCGAAGGGATCTGTTATCTCATGCTGAGGGATCTGTTATCTCATGCTGAGGGATCTGTTATCTCATGCTGAGGGATCTGTTATCTCATGCGGAGGGATCTGTTATCTCATGTGAAGGGATCTGTTATCTCATGCGGAGGGATCTGTTATCTCATGCTGAGGGATCTGTTATCTCATGCGAAGGGATCTGTTATCTCATGCGGAGAGATCTGTTATCTCATGCGAAGGGATCTGTTATCTCATGCTGAGGGATCTGTTATCTCATGTGAAGGGTTCTGTTATCTCATGCGAAGGGATCTGTTATCTCATGCGAAGGGATCTGTTATCTCATGCGAAGGGATCTGTTATCTCATGCTGAGGGATCTGTTATCTCATGCGAAGGGATCTGTTATCTCATGCTGAGGGATCTGTTATCTCATGTGAAGGGATCTGTTATCTCATGCTGAGGGATCTGTTATCTCATGCGAAGGGATCTGTTATCTCATGCTGAGGGATCTGTTATCTCATGAGAAGGGTTCTGTTATCTCATGCTGAGGGATCTGTTATCTCATGAGAAGGGTTCTGTTATCTCATGCTGAGGGATCTGTTATCTCATGAGAAGGGTTCTGTTATCTCATGTGGAGGAATTAGCAGCACTGTCTACAGACGCTGCTCGTATGGAGTTCAGTAAGGATGACTGTAGGATCAGTCTAAGTGGCTACAGTGCTTTCTGCTTAGTTTAGAGTGCAGATTATAATGCTGCAAGTGTTTGCTCCCAGGATTCTGCGTACGTCTCTATGCCCAGTCCCAGCCTGCGCGCTTAATCGGACAGATCCAGTCACTTTAGACTGTCTGAGCAGCTGTGTGTATCGGAGGCACTAAGGGCTTCTTCTGAGCCTGAAACCTGTCCTTTAGGACACTGCAGGAGGAGCGTGGCTTCTTCATGGGCTTGGGCTAAAGGAATGCTGATTCAGGATATTGGTCAGGCAGCAGGTTGATCTCTACAAAACACTTTTGCTAGAGTTTATAGCCTTGTGATCCCATCTTTTGCACCGCTCGTTTTGCTGTTCCGGATCGGTTATTCGTCTGTGCCTGGCCACGATTTCGACCAGGTCCGGTGTGCTTTCATACCTTGAATGTGCTGATTTAATTAGGTTCAGAGCATGATGTACAGTAATTTTCAATGGATGCACCCGTGTTGTTCTCGATCGCGGGGAGTGGATTGTTGAATATCTTATGTTGTGGAGTCTTTTAGTTTATTCTCGTCAGTTATGGCTCATTGTTAATATGCATATGTGGATCCAGCGGTGCTATGAGCTGCAGGGCACTTATTTGTCCCTACTATCTTTTTCCGTAGGTGCTCTAGGGGATTTTGGTGAATCCGGCCCCAGAATATCCCTGAGAATCACCCTAGAAATGACTGACAGACATTAAGAATGCCTTAGCAACAGCATAGCAACACAAATGAATCACATGTTCTTCAGAAAGTCTCAGAATTACATATGTGTCCTGGATCACAAAACCAGCACAGGTATATTTCCTGCAATAGCCAACAATGCATTGTATGGGTCAAAAAATATTTTACTTTTATGGCAAAAATCAATAGGCTATTAAGTAAAGATCCAGTTCCATGAAGATATTTTGAAAATTTCCTACCGTAATTATATAAAACATTTATTTTTGTGTGTGAATGCAGCACAATCACGAACATAAAAGCACAACTTTAAAGGCGATTTTTTCAATGTTTCTATTTTTTTGCACCCTCAGATTCCAGATTTTCAAATAGTATCTCAGCCAAATATTGCCCTATCCTAACAAACCATAAATCAATGGAAAGCTTATGTATTCAGCTTTCAGGTGATGTATAAATTTCTCTTTTTTTTATTACCCATGTTTTGTGGTACAGGGTCACATTTGTTCATACAGCTGGGGTTTATGAATGCTCTGTTGGACAACAGTGAAAGGACTGTTTTCCTCCCTGATCATGAGGACATCAAATCAAATCTCACATAATCAGATCAAAGCAAAGCAACATAGTTCTTATTGCTGCTGGAGTGTTTCTGTTTCACAAAGTGCTTATTGTTACACAGTTTTACAATCCGTTCACATTATTTGGTTTTAACTGGTCATCACTTGAGGTGAAAACGCACATCAAGCAGAAACACACCTGAAAAACATGCTGACTTTACCATTCAAAGAGCAGTGGAAATGAGTGTTGGGTGCGGCGATGATTCATCTGAGATCGAACACAAAAACACTCTCTGATCCAGCAGACATCAGGGCTCACTGTCTAATTATCCATTTGTGTAACGACAGGCGTGGAGCCCAGTATTATTGAGAAGACTATATGGGTCTTAAAATCAAAAGTTTCTTTTATTAAGCTGACCTACTTATGGTTTGCAGAGTTTCTGCTGTTTTCTGAGCACACTGTGACCTGACCATTAAAGTCACATCAATCAAAATGAGATTTTTGCATGTGCACAATATCACTAGACATTAACCAGAATCACTAACATGTAAGCGAGCACACGAGTGGAAAGTGTGGAAATAATGCTTGAATTACTGTTGTACTTTAATAATACACAACCCAGAAATAGTCCTTTTAATGTTTATTTTTGAGCTGATCTACTGTCGACCGTCACTGAATTAAAAACAGACACGAGAGTTTAACTTTCCATCATCTCTGGCGTCACAAGTAAAGCATCACACCGGCAGCGACTTCCTGTTATTCATGCGTCTCTGTGGGATTGTTTGAGGTCAGATGCCCGCCTGCCAACACACACACACACACACACTCAGCAGGGGGAATCCTGAATTGTTTTGAAGCTCAGAGCGTTCCCGTGCTCCATCCCAGGGAATGTTGGGTGTGGACAGGAGCTTCAGGCCTGAGTCAGAGACTCCGTTCCCTTCCTGACAGGATCCCAGTTCCTGAGAGATCCCAGCTGTGTGCGGATTCACACGGACACACATCATCCATCCATTGAGTGATGGATTGTGCAGATATTTTGTGAGAAGAAATGCTAACAGTTAGTTAATGCAGTGAATCACAATCACACAAACTGGAGGAACGTGTCTCAAGTCTTTCACAAAGTTTCTCTCCACTGTAGTTTCAGATCCAAGCCTGTGACGAGAGCGATTACAGAGGCAGGATCGTGTGCTTTATGGTTCTTCCTGAACTGCCGGGGTTTTCCTGACGGAGTCCCACACAAACCCTGAGGTAGCGTCTTTCTAAAGCCCAGCTCAAGATCAGTTTACCCAGGATTATTTTATATTGTGCATTATTCACATTAATTATGAACCTGTATACAGCAGTTCATCCAGTCCTCTGAATGAATAAATAGTAGTTACTGATTAGCAAACAGTGAACTACATCATTCAACTAAGTGCTATTACTTACTAATTCATTAATCAGAGTTTCTTGTTATTATTAATATTAGTTATTAGAATGTTGATATTGTGTTACTCATTTGTTCCTATGTAGTTATTGATTAATGATGGAACAGTATTAGTGTTAACCGTTTCTGAATTATGACATTCAGGCCAGAAATGAACTGTGAATCAGTGCATTAGTTTAGCAATCATAAACTCACTCAGTGCTATCCTCATAAAACACCGGGAAACGTTGGGCTGGAATATTGGTTTGTTTTCCAGCATGATTTCCTCCTCATCATCATATTTTCATGTTTCTGTTGGCTGTGTGTGACCTGCGTCTTCCTCTGATTGTTTGAGGCCTCTCACTGGCTTTGTGTTTCACTCCTGCTTCGCTGTGTTCCAGAAATACATAAGCTGCACTAAGCTGATCATATATATATATATATATAGTGTAAATAATACAAAACAGAACCGACTCTTTAGATGAAGTCATGGATGACTGTGTTAGCGTCTGTTGTACAGTTGATCTCAGTGATGGCAGCACACAGTTTTCTCCTACAGGACTTTATTACAGTATTTGTTAGTTTCATGTGCCATTACACTCAGATAAACGTTTGCCAAGACTTTTTGATGGAGGATTTCACTTTAAGGAAATGGACTGAATTATTTCTTGGATATTGAGTTTCCCGCCTGCAGCCGCTCATGTACATTTGCCTCGTCTGAATCTGTTTAACACCATGTGCTTTTCTCCTTCATTTCCCAGTGCTTTTAATAAGAGCGTCTCACTGCATCTCACTCATTTCTGCATTTATTATCCGTGCATTCTGTATTCATCACTGCATGTGTGTTTCCCAGGTCCGGCTGATAGCAGGTTCCTGTCTGGATTGTGTTTGTGGCTCCATATAGCCTTGCGTACATCACAACGCGTTAGCATTTCGCTAGCCAGCTAACTTACTTCTACCTCTCGTGCCTTTCACGAGTCCATCAAACGACTGGTGAGTAGATCAGTCAACAAACACGGTGAGTCATGTCTCCTGTTATTGTCACTTGCACTGCCTGCCACATGTATAGCATAGCCTTCTCTGTCAGCG
>NW_027508846.1:77500-82500 GCF_051911475.1 Siphateles boraxobius
AATCCCTTTAATAATACATAATATTTGAGCTCAAATTAAGACAAACATGTTTAATCACATGCAGAATATTCTCCAGAGTAAATAGATCATCTGTACTAAAGCTCACTGACATTAGACTGGAAAAATGTATTGAAGCATAAACTCCCAACCTCATCTAACAACATGAAATGTTTTATAAATATGAACTAATGGAGTTTCATGGCACATGTAATGAAACATCTGCGCTCAGGTGTAGTGCTCACCTCACCTGCGGTCTCCTTCACATGCTCACAGCGCCACCTGCTGGTCGAGACACCTCGGCTCTGAGTTACTCCATAACTACACTGGAACAAATGAGTATTAACATTCTAATAACTAATATTAACTAACAAGGAACTCTGATTAATTAATTAGTAAGTAATAGCGCTCAGCCGAATGTGGTAGTTCACAATTAGCTGATCAATAACTACTATTTTTCATACCTTACTGAAGACTACTAAGAACTACTATATACATAAATAATATTATTAATGCATAATGTATGGGAACCCAGTAATAACTCAAGTGTTACTTCATCTTTCTAAAGGATCTACTAATTATTTGAATCAGTATCTACAGTGAAGATCATGGGAACACACTAGTAATGACTCGAGTGTTTCCTAATCCATCAGAAGGAATTACTATTCAAAATCTTACATAAAATCTCAAAAGTCAACAATGACTTCAGTCAATATTAGATAATTATGTTTTCACTTTAGATACTGATCCAAATAATGACCAATTCCTTTAGAAGGATGTAGTAACACTTGAGTCATTGCTAGTGGGTTACGGTTACCTTTTATTATAAATTTTGCATTATTCATCTTGATTATGAACCTGTATATAGTAGTCTTCAGTGAGGTATGAAAAATTGTAGTTAATGATTTATGCTAAATGCATATAAACGAACAGCCATGATTATTCTGTGGGTTGTTTCTGAAGTTTGAGCCAGTAATACTGAGAGCGGGTCTCTGTCTGTGTGTGTGTGTGTGTGTGTGTGTGTGTGTGTCCGAGGTTCCCCAGACCGAAGATACACACGCCCTGATACACACCGGATCCATCAGGACTGAACACGCTTCACACACACTCATAACTCACAGGTGCCGTCAAACCTTTCACAGGAACATCCGTCTCTCAATAAAACACGACTCGCTTCACCAAATATGATCGATATCTGTCAGGAACAAGAAACAGACTGTGCCTGAACTTTTGATTATAAAAATGGCACTGAACTATTTCAGACGTGATAATTGTTAATAGTTAGAGCTAGTTATAATGTCACTTCCCGTCGTTGGAAAGTCTGGAGAGTCGAGATGCTCATATCCAGACATTACTCTTCTGTAAGCCATGACCGTCTTCAGTTCACACAGTTCGGGTGTAAAACCACAGAAATATGACACACTTTCTACAGCCAAAGTCTAATCCCATTCAAACATACAGAAGTTTGACATTCAGATGCTCTTGCCTCGAAACACAACCTTTTATTCATGTGTGAATCACTGAAAGACTTATAATCATCAGTTCCCTGATGTAAAAACAACACCAGACTCCTGAAAATCTCCCCGTTCTCTTCAGCAAAGCACCTACAAATATCAGATTACATTACAAAATATATTTGATGACAGTAGAATAGTGTCTGCAGTCAAACTATATGACGGTTTATTCGGCCTGTTCAATAAACACACACAGAGAGGGATACATATATCATAGTGTTATATCATAGATATATTGAAGTTATTTGGACATTATTTGCTGCCAGAGGAAAAACTAAGATATGAATTTCTGAAAAGTTGCTTTGAATCGATTTTAATTGTGAAAACAAATTTACAAATAGACAAGATATGACAAATAAAGTGAAACCAACTGGTATTTATTTATTATGACTTCACCAAGTTATACAAAACATCTTCAGCAAAAGAGTGAATGCCAGGCAGTATTTATAACAAGAAAAAGATTCTTGTCCAGGTGAAACTCATGAAAACTCAAACTGAACATTAAACATATGATGATTTTCTTCTCCAGGAAACTGTTAAAAACAACGCAAACACGTCACGTCTTCCAGAAGTTTGGATTCTGCATCATTCGCCTCTGAAAGTTTTCATACCTGTAAGAGAAACAGAATATCGTCACTGAACACACACACACACACACACACACACACACACCTACACACACACACACACCTGAGGCTGATCTGAACACACACACACACACACACACACACACACACACACACCTGAGGCTGATCTGAACACACACACACACACACACACACACACACACCTGAGGCTGATCTGAACACACACACACACACACACACACACACACACACACACACACACACACCTACACACACACACACACACACACCTGAGGCTGATCTGAACACACACACACACAAGCCTAAGGCTGATCTGGAAACCACTCTTCCGTTCAGATTACCACAACAAATCGATTTGCGCCGCTCAGTGAAACACACACTGAGAATTCTGTTGATTGTGCGCTGGTAATTGTTGATTCTATTACACGGAACGTGAAAATAGGGACACCAGCCACCATAGTCACATGTTTGCCGGGAGCCAGAGCGCCTGACATCAAAGCAAATTTAAAAGTGCTGGCTAATGCTAATCGTAAATTCTCTAAGATTGTTATTCACGTCGGCACTAATGATGTTCGACTCCGCCAGTCGGAGTTCACCTAAATTAATATTAAAGAGGTGTTTGAACTCGCAAGTACGATGTCAGGCACTGTAATTTGCTCTGGCCCCCTTCCTGTTCGAAGGAGTGATGAGATAGTTAGCAGATTGTCATCACTCAATGGCTGGCTGTCTAAGTGGTGTCCGCAAAATAATATAGAATTCATAGACAATTGGAAAAGTTTTTGGGGCAAACCTGACCTGTTGAAAAGAGATGGTATTCATCCCTCCTGGGATGGTGCTGCTCTTCTCTCTAGTAATTTGGCTCATAGTCTTAGAGACAAAACATGACAATCTGGGGCTCAGGGGCCGGTTGCACCAGCTGAGCGTAAGTTACAACTTAGCCTAGTTTTGACGTAAATGGGAACTAAGTTACAACTTACGAACTACTAAATATTTTTACGTTGCACCATTAAACTTAGTTTAAACGTAACTCTACGTTCCAACTACATATTTACGGCAGCCTCCGATCAGGAGTAACGGTTGGAATAAAATATCAGACAGACTGAACTGCATCAATAAGCTCTTCTTTTACCTGACAGACTTCAATGCTTTAGACATATATGATAATGCTGACATTTACACTCGCTTACATTTTAAGAGAGAGAACATTATGTGAAAAGATAACTTTGTTAGCGGCTCTTTAACACCAACCCGTCCTAAACAGCGCCGCTGTGTGCATCGGTCCATGTTGTGCATGTCAAATATCAGTCATAATCCATAAAAGTACTAATATCTTATGTTTTTTTTTATCAATATTTATTTATTGATGCTTATTTCTTTTCAAATACAGTTTCTGAATGTTATTTACATATAAAAACACTTAAGTTATGATCAAGTATCGTATTTAATGGAAACTTATTTTTACCGTTAGTAACCTGAGGTAAAAGTTGTTAGAATGAAGGATAAACTGAAATTCAACACAACTTCTGCTCACGTATTTGACGGCTGCTACCGGTTCATCGAGGCTAAACGTCATAATATGCGACTACGCATTACTTTACGGAGAGCTTACGACCTACTAGCTACGTTCGGCCTTACGAACAAATGGTGCAACGGAATATAGTACAGAGTTCGTTACAAACTAGCTAGTAGTTACTAAGCCTCTAGTGTGGACTTTATGTTCCAATTTAAGAAAGAACTTACGAACGGCTGGTGCAACCCTACCCTGGTCAGGAAGCAGACAAACTGGCTAAACCGACCGTCTGCTAGCGGCCTCGCGTCACCAAGGTCAGATAAACCCCATCACATAGAGGCTCTTTCACCTAGATATCATCATATAGAGACTGTGTCTGTTCCCCGAATTTGGAAATACAAAAAACTTCCAAACCTATCTAAGGTTAAAAATGTAATTGATATTCAACAAATGAAAAATAGATATAATACAGATGAGAAAACGATAAAGCTTGGGTTGCTGAATATTCGATCCCTTATTTCAAAAGCACTTATAGTTAATGATATGATTTCAGATTATAACCTAGATGTGCTGTGTATGACAGAAACCTGGCTAAAACCAGACGATTACATTACTTTAAATGAGTGCATGATTACTGTTATAAACATGAACCTCGCCTGAAAGGCAAAGGGGGAGGTGTTGCTGTAATTTATAGTAATATTTTCAAAACCACTAAAAAACTAGTTTTAAATATACTTCTTTTGAAGTGTTGGTGCTTAATTTAAAAATATATAATGTAAACAATAAATCAAGTTTGAGAATTCTGCTGGCAACTGTATACAGGCCACCAGGGCACCATAAAGATTTTATCAAAGAATTTGCTGACTTTCTATCAGAATTAGTATTGACTGCAGATAAAGTCCTAATTGTTGGTGATTTTAATATACATGTAGATAATGGAAAAGATGCAATGGGATTGGCATTTAAAGACATTCTTAACTCTATTGGAGTTAGACAACACGTGTCAGGACCTACTCATTGTCGTAATCATACTCTAGATCTAATATTATCACATGGAATCAATGTTGATGCTGTTGAAATTCTGCAGCAGAGCGACGACATCTCAGATCATTATCTAGTCTCATGTAAATTACATTTAGCCAAGACTGCAAAGCCAACTCCGTGTTACAAGTATGTTAGACCTATCACTTCTGCCACTAAAGATTGCTTTATCAATAATCTGATGAGATCAAATGAGGCTGATCGGAACACACACACACACACACACACACACACACACACACACACTCCTGAGACTGAACTGAACACACACACACACACACGCCTGAGACTGATCTGAACACACACACACACACACACACACACACGCCT
>NW_027508846.1:90000-95000 GCF_051911475.1 Siphateles boraxobius
TGGTCTTCCTCATGGTCTTCCTCATAGTCTTCCTCAGGGTTCAGGTCTTCCTCATGGTCTTCCTCATGGTCTTCCTCATGGTCTTCCTCATGGTCTTCCTCATGGTTCAGGCGTGAAGAAGATAGAGCACCAGTGCGTATTCAGCGTCATATGTTACATTTATTATTATTATTATTATTAATAATTCTAAGAGGTTTCATTTAGATTCTGACCCCCATTTTTAATCCACTATCAATATTGTTGTAAATTTTAGTTTTCGTTTATATTCCAACACAATCAAAATATCCCCTTTTATATTTAAGGTTCCATCTTTAAGCTCCTTAGATGCTGATAAACATTTGGACTTTTTTCATTCTATTTGCTATAATACCTTAAATGCTGTTGCTCCTCTAAGGGAAAAGAAACAAAAACATAATCACGCTTTAAAGCCATGGTTAAATAACAATGTTCGTTCTCTCAGACAGATCTGTAGAAGGGCTGAACGCACGTGCAATAAGGATAGACTACATGTTTCCTATCAAACCCTAAAGGATTCCCTCTCTGCTTTCCAGCGAGCTGCTAAAGGTGATTTGACTTAATAGTAAAAGGTCCAATGTTTTATTCTCAATAATTGATTCTGCTCTTAATCCTATTAATCAGTTCCCAGAGAATTTGCGATATATTTTAATGAGAAGATCTCACTGATTAAATCTCAAATACCTTTGTCAGCCTATATGTCACTTGAATTCCCCCTATGCTTCTACGTTTATGGTCTGTCATTGAGCCGGTCTCTTTTGACTCTCTAAAGGAGATTGTTGCAATTTTAAAACCTACTAGTTGCTTTCAGGATATGATTCCCACTATCTTTTTTGAGCAGGTATTTCATGCAATGGGTCCTGATTTGTTATCTGTTACAAATGTCTTCACACCGGGGTCGTCCCGCGAACAGCCTGAAACATTCTTCGGTTTTGCCTCGACTTAAAAAATCTAATTTGGATTCGACAATTCTGAGTAACTACCGACCAATTTCAAATTTACCCTTTATTTAGAAAATTTTAGAAAAAGTGGTTTTGAGTCAACTTCAGTCTTTCTTGAATGATAGTCATATTCATGAGAAAGTGTGGTTTTAAACATGGTCACAGTACTGAATCTGCACTTTTAAGAGTCATGAATGATATATTGCTTACCACCGATACCGGGCAATCTGTGGCTTTGGTCTTGCTAGATCTTAGCTCTGCTTTTGACCTCGTTGATCACATTATTCTCATTTCTCGTCTTCAAGCGTGTATGGGTTTTCGGGGTACGGTGCTACAATGGTTTCGCTCATGTTTAACTAATAGGAGTTACTCAGTCCGTATTGGTCAACAGTGTTTGTCCGAAATGAAATTGGGGTCTGGCGTTCCCCAGGGTTCTAGCCTTGGCCCGGAACTGTTCCCCTCGGGTTCTGTCTTAGCTAGACGTGCGGTTTGTTTCCATCTATATGCCGATGACACTCAAATTTACTTGCCTTTGAAGCGAGATGACAAGTTTGCTTTAAAGCCAATAATGGACTGCCTAGACAAACTAAAACTCTGGCTTGCTAGTAACTACTTCAGTCTTAATGAGAGTAAAACCAAAATCATTTTGTTTGGCTCTAATGATCGTAGTACTCATGATTTTTATCTCCAAACCTTGTTACCATATAGCACCACCTGTGTTCGGAATTTGGGGGTCTGGTTTGATAATCTTAAATACGATAAACAGATAAGTGCTGTGGTTAAGTCCTGCTTTTTTCATCTCCATCTTTTAGCCAAGGTTAAGCCTTTCTTGTCCGCTAAGCATTTTGAGATTGCCATGCATGCATTTGTAACGTCCAGATTGGACTATTGTAACTACTTATACATTGGTGCCCCTCAGAAATGCATCACTCGTTTACAATTAGTTCAAAATGCAGTTGCACGCCTCCTGAAAGGGAAGTGTAAATTTGAACAAAAATGTAATTGGCTACCGGTTAAATTTAGAATTGATTTTAAAGTTGTTATTTGTTTTTAAGTCATTGCAGAACCAGTCTCCACAGTGCTTATCTGAACTACTTCATCCACCCACACAGTCAAGATCACTCTAATTTACTACCAGTCCCTCGAACTAGACTTAAAGATAGGGGTGATCGTGCTTTTGCAGCCATTGGACCCAAGCTACGGAACAGCCGGCTTACATTAGATCTGCTCAATCGTTGTCAGTTTTTAAGTCTACTTTGAAAACGTATTTTTTCTCAATAGCTTTTAATATATTTTGATGTGTGTGTTTTATGCTCATATTTTTACTTGTATTGTAAGTCTTTTGGCCTTGTTAAGCACTTTGGTCAACGCCAGTTGTTTTTAAATGTGTTACACAAATTTTTTTTTTTTTTTTTTTCAGAAAGTTGGTGAAATTAGTGAATCTTTGTTCACCATCAAAAAGCGTTGGCTTAAATCAAACAATTTCACAACAATTTAAGTGCGATTGAAGAACGGAGAAAGAAATAGGTTAGAAAAATAGATTTTATTACAGTCAGACAAGGAAACAAAAGACGAAAGCAACGTCAAGATAAAAACAAAAGCAATGAAATAAGAAGTTGATCATCATGTGATGCGTGAGGAGTGTGTCAGCGCAGACGGTCTTAGCGCCAGATGGAGGCGTCGTCACACACACACACACACACTCGCATGAGGAGTGTGTCAGCGCAGGCGGTCCCAGCGCCAGATGGAGGCGTCGTCACACACAGCGATCAGGATCCCACTGTCCCGACTGAAGCTCGTCTGCCGGATCGCAGAGGTGCACTTGGGGAGGGTGAGCGTCGTACACCTGAGGACACACACACACACACACACACACACACACAGGTGAGGACACACACACACAGATGAGGACACACACACACACACAGGTGAGGACACACACACACACACAGGTGAGGACACACACACACACACACACACAGGTGAGGACACACACACACACACACACACACACACACACACACAGGTGAGGACACACACACACACACACACACACACACACACAGGTGAGGACACACACACACACACAGGTGAGGACACACACAGGTGAGGACACACACACACACACAGGTGAGGACACACACACACACACAGGTGAGGACACACACACAGACACACAGGTGAGGACACACACACGCAGGTGAGGACACACACACAGGTGAGGACACACACACGCAGGTGAGGACACACACACAGGTGAGGACACACACACACACAGGTGAGGACACACACACACAGGTGAGGACACACACACACACACACACACACACACACACACACAGGTGAGGACACACACACACACACAACCAGGTGAGGACACACACACAGGTAAGGACACACACACACAGGTGAGGACACACACACACACACACACACACGTGAGGACACACACACACACACACACACACAGGTGAGGACACACACACACACACACACAGGTGAGGACACACACACACACACACACAGGTGAGGACACACACACACACACAGGTGAGGACACACACACACACACACACACAGGTGAGGACACACACACACACACAGGTGAGGACACACACACACACACACACAGGTGAGGACACACACACACACACACACAGGTGAGGACACACACACACACACACACACACACGTGAGGACACACACACACGTGAGGACACACAAACACACACACACGTGAGGACACACACACACACAGGTGAGGACACACACAGGTGAGGACACACACACACACAGGTGAGGACACACACACACACAGGTGAGGACACACACACAGGTGAGGACACACACACAGGTGAGGACACACACACACACAAACACACACACACACAGGTGAGGACACACACACACACAAACACACACACACACAGGTGAGGACACACACACACACACACGTGAGGACACACACACATACACACATGAGGACACACACACATACACACGTGAGGACACACACACACAGGTGAGGAGACACACACACGCACAGGTGAGGAGACACACACACACACAGGTGAGGAGACACACACACACACAGGTGAGGACACACACACACACACACACACACACACACACAGGTGAGGACACACACACACACACACACACACACAGGTGAGGACACACACACACAGGTGAGGACACACACACACACACACACACAGGTGAGGACACACACACACACACACACACAGGTGAGGACACACACACACACACACACACACACACACAGGTGAGGACACACACACACACACACACACACACACAGGTGAGGACACACACACACACACACACACACAGGTGAGGACACACACACACACACACACACAGGTGAGGACACACACACACACACACACACACACACAGGTGAGGGCACACACACACACAGGTGAGGACACACACACACACACACACACACACAGGTGAGGACACACACACACACACAGGTGAGGACACACACACACACAGGTGAGGACAAAAACACACAGGTGAGGACACACACACAGACACACACACACACAGGTGAGTACACACACACACACACACACAGGTGAGGACACACACACACACACACACACAGGTGAGGACACACACACACACAGGTGAGGACACACACACAGGTGAGGACACACACACATAGGTGAGGACACACACACACAGGTGAGGACACACACACACAGGTGAGGACACACACACACAGGTGAGGACACACACACATACACACACAGGTGAGGACACACACACATACACACACAGGTGAGGACACACACACACACACAGGTGAGGACACACACACACACACAGGTGAGGACACACACACACACACACACACACACACACACACACACACACACACACACACACACACACACACACACACACACACACACACACACAGGTGAGGACACACACACACACACACACACAGGTGAGGACACACACACACACACACACACACACACACACACACACAGGTGAGGACACACACAC